>NC_090254.1:43437593-43440093 GCF_037325665.1 Littorina saxatilis | reverse complement strand
TTTGCGAATGTCTGTCTGTTTTTTGGCTAGTTGTCTGTAAAAGGGGGGCCCGGTAGCTCAGTTGGTAGAGCACTGGACTTGTGATCGGAAGGTCGCAGGTTCGAATTCGGGCCGGGACGGACACGGGTCAACTTTATGTGCAGACCCAGAGACGGAAGCCATGTCCCACCCCCGTGTCATCACAATGGCACGTAAAAGACCTTGGTCATTCTGCCATAAGTGCAGGTGGCTGAATACACCTAAACACGCAGACACCTGGGTAGCGCGACTCCGTTGCTGTTAGCTTTCCACTGGGAGGAAGCGACCCGAATTTCCCAGCGATGGGACAATAAAGTAATGAAAATGAAAAATGAAATGAAATGACAAGTAAGATTTATCGCGCAGGAAGACTGATGAACTGTTATGAGACGGAACTGCCACGTCATTGACACATCTAATCACGTGTCGAAAATGACAGACATAGCGATTATTGACGAGAAAAAGCTTACGTCAAAGTAACAGGAGGTGTGCAACGGCTGTTTCCTCAAATCGAAATGAGAAAGACCTAAATGAATGCGTGCACAAGCATGCACGCAAGCGCACACACACACACACACACACACACACACACACACACACACACACACACACACACACACACACACACACACACGCACGCACACACACACACACACACACACCCATACACACACACACACACACACACACACACACACACACACACGCACGCACGCACGCACACACACACACACACACACACACACACACACACACACACACACACACACACACACACACACACACACACACACACACACACACACACACACACACACAACCTTGCAGGCAGTAAATTAACACTTAATCGATATCAAAATGCCCTTCTTTCATTTCAGACACAAAGATATTTTGAATAACAACAAGTGTAACATCTGGTGTATGCATGCAGGAAATTCGAGTCATAAAACTTGCCAATAAAACCAGCTCCGAGCGACAATATGCTATGCACACACTAAGTAGAGGTTACATGCCGAGTCTCAGTGATTATTAAAAATAATGGTCGAAGTTGAAGCTCGCATTTTTCATGACCGCGAACTGAGACCATTATTTTTAATAATCACTGAGACAAGGTGTGTAACCTCTTTTTTCCTCCTTTCTTCAGTTATTCAAAGAAAACAGGAGTTTTTGTGCGAAAGTTTGATCGAGTCCGAATCACTCAACCAGTCAACCTGCGCAGGCGATCGATTAATGCGCGGTTGTATAGTTCCGTGCAAATCATTCCATTCTGTTAACACTTCTTGTCAGTTTCCCTGTTTTGGACTAAAATCAAGTACACAGATATGCTGTTATTCTGCTGTGGCGGTAAAGGCAGATATTGTGTGTTCTGTTTATGTTTTAGCATCGCTTAGGATAATGTTCTTTCGTCAAATAGGACTACCAGACGAACTTTTTCACCCGTGTTCCAACGTTAATTACTGTATGAAGTTCAGTTTTCTGGGGAAAATAGTGTATGAAACCGCTTTATGTTGTTTAAATTGATGAGATGTGTGCATTTGGTTGCGTGTGATCTGTTTATAAAATGAAATATTGTTGAAAACTAACCGTCGGATTGCAGTCAGTGTTGTCGAAGAAACTGAGTGAAAAGAAGGGGAACTACTCTTGTCGCTAGACAAAGTATGAGTTACTTGCCTTGGGGATTTGCTTGTGATGAACGTTTGTGCACGGCAGATCTAGATTCAGAAAACAACCGAACTCATGGATTTTATACGGAGATTCATGTGTTCAGGCCTGTAGTTGTTAATTTAAATGCGGTATGTTTGTATTGTTTGCTCCAGAGATGTAGCCTATACTTCGTACGTATAGAGCGTTCGGAACTTTTCAGTCGCAAAAGTAGTACTGAAACAGAACAGCTTCTCAACCCATTGCACTATCGAGGATTCAGGCTGTTGCTGGCTCGTTATTTGTTTGGTTGCTGGGTCATTATCGAAAAATAACTAGCTCTACACGTTTACAGAGGTAAAGAAGCAGAGGGGGGAATAATGAAGAATAACGTTAACTATAACAATGTTACCATACACAATCATTGAATATTTTCCATTGTTGACATTTAACATTAACACATGATGCACTTGAGTAAAAGAGAGTCTGAATTAGGTGTAACATTTGGAAATGAAATCATACGCCAGTGTGAGCTGGTGTGAGCTGAGCCAATCACAGATTGTGACATGTATATGATTATTGATGAAAAACTGCGACTTTCAGTGAACGAAAGAGTTACTATAGAGGATGAAGGGGAGGGGAGAGATGGTGCAGAAATGCGGGGAGAGGGGAGGGGGGAGGGATGTGGAGGTGAGAATAAGTAAATAGAAAACGTGAGGTACTCGGATGAGGGGGCACGGCTGTCCAGATCGCCAGATTTCTGACATGAATGAGGGGGGGGGGGGGTTGAATGCAAAGACGTAACCGTTAATTTTGGAAATGTAAAGCCATTCTTATATTG
>NC_090254.1:43430093-43432593 GCF_037325665.1 Littorina saxatilis | reverse complement strand
CTAAGTTATAAACGACTACATGAATGTTAGTGCCATGGGTTGTACATCAATACTTCAGGGGGGAAGTGGGGTATTTAGTGTGGAGTTACGAGATAAGAAAAGCCGAATGCGAAACTGAGTTTGTGTTAGTCGGCAACTGAGCTCACACAGGCACACAAAAACGGCTGTTCCGTTTTACTCCCCTGTTTGTACTACATCTTTCGACTTTGGGCATTTTGTGGTGTTTAGGGACAGAAAATAATTGGTTTAGTCCTGTTTCATCGGGAAGTTAGCAGAAAAGGGTATGCTATTGACATTTGTAAAGCTGAAAAACATTCCCGAGAAGAATTTCAAGTTGTCAGTGTATGCTGTTGTCGATAGAAACATCGCCGCGTGGTACAGATGGGTAAACCGGAACCATGCGTCTTTGTTATTGACAATATGCTTTTGGATATTGAGTAAAATGGCCGACTTCCGTAGCATTATGCTTTGATGATCGGAAGAGACCATCCAATCACAGCCCCCGAACTCCCCCACGTTTTCATCAGAATAGCTATATGTGCCAATAATGTTATAAAACTGTACCTAAGGGGATATAATAACGATTGGCTGTAGCTTTCGAACACAGAACAAATTATTTCAGTATTGCAAAGTGGTGTTGATAGTGTCGAATGTAAACAGAACAGTCTCAAAGTGAAAGTGGATGTTTTCCGGAAATTGCGCAGGCGGAAATATACGATCTCTCACAGCACATATTCTCAAGAATAAGGCCACAGGCTTCAGCTGGCAAGCTACAAGTACATCTAATTTTCTAATAGGCCTATGTACTCACGTGTCCAGCAAAACTTTGGCGAGTTCAGTATCCCCTTTGTATTTGGTTCTCAATTTGAAGCGATGGGCCTCTGACAAAAACAATCTTTCTTTCAGCGCGACCCAGCGCTGGTGCTGCGTGGTGATGAAGCAAGGAGTCCACTTTCTCTTCTCAGCAGATTTAGTGGCCTTGACAGCTTTAGACGGGTTTACTTCTATCTTTTTTGCCATTGTACACAATCGCGCTTTGACTTTCTCCGACGCCATCTTTGGTTCACGAAACGTCACGAAGTGACGTCAACGGTCTAAAAATAGCCCAAGTCCTGGAGAACTGTTGCTAAACAATGCAATAAAGAATTAATTTTTAATTAATATTTCTCGTAATTGGTAAGGACTTCAAACCTAAAACTTTGCAGGAAGTTTTATTTATACATCCCCGCAACGATGGGAAAAGCCCTGGAAGTGATTAAACTAATTGAATAGGACTATATGTCAGCCTTTAACTAGACTTAATTACACCTACTCTACGCCTGCAGCTGTATATGTCCCCCCCCCCCTACACACATCCCACTCTCGGCGCTTTCGTACACTCACACGTACACACATGAAAAAGCATACGCACGCACGCACACACACACATCCGCATACATGCACGCACGCACACACACTCGCACGCACGCACACACGCACACACGCATACACACACACACATACACGCACACGCACACACACCCACACACACGCACACACACCCACATACACGTAAACACACACACACACACACACACAAAACACGCACACACACATACACAGACAAACAAACTAGCAACACACGCACGAACATAATACACACACACACTGTACGATAGCTGCTTAGTAGTTCGGTCTTCTGCGTCGAAGTAATATGGTATTCTGCAAAGAAAACTGCCAGAAAAATGGTTGTGAAACCTAACATGTCAGTTCTTCCAGGCAATATCCAGACTTGTTTTTTCTTCAGTTTTACATTTATTCAAGTTTTGACTAAAGGTTTTAACAGAAACGGGGAATCGAGACGAGGGTCTTGGTGTATATGTGTGTGTGTGTCTGTGTCGAGCGATTCACAAAACACTACTTGACAGATCGTCATGAAACTTTACAGACACATTTTACTAGAGACTATCCACAGACTAGTTTTTCTTGTTTTCGATAAATGTCTTTGATGACGTCATATTCGGCTTTTAGTGAAAGTTGAGGTGGCACTGTCACGCCCTCATTTTTCAATCAAATTGATTTTATCCTCGACGAAGCCTGGACTTTGGGGTTGCATTTCAGCTTGGAAGCTTAACAATTTATAAATGAGTTAATAATGGCTAGGGCTGTTTCTGTCTTGTTGAAGACACCACCATAAGCCGTAGGCTTGTTGTTGTTTTTCACTTTACAATAATGTCATTTTTGTGAACATGTGCTTATACAGCGAGTCCCCTTGAAATCACAAACTGACGACAAAATTGTGAAAAAAGGACAGTGGATCACACGGGTTCACGATGGCTCAGGGGTAAAATAAACCATAAAACCTGGTGTGTGGTTTACGCGAGCTAAATATTAATTCAAACGGACTGTTTCATTTAATGCTATTAAATGCTATTGCAAGTGTGTTCCATAAGGTTAGAACTGCTTTTTTCATAAGAAGATTTAAATCGTTTTGTAAACCATTTGAGACAGACTGGGGCTG
>NC_090254.1:43417593-43425093 GCF_037325665.1 Littorina saxatilis | reverse complement strand
TCATCCACCCCTTTCACTCTACCGGGTAGCCACACAACCACACGCCGCTCCAAGCCGATCATGTACCGCCATCGGGCTGCCACGATCCAGTCTGTCTTCGCTGTCCCTGAAATCCAAAAGATATACTGCCAACGTTCCGAAACTCAGAATCGAAAAACAAGAAAGGTAGGTTACTGGAACGTTTAGTTTATGACAACAAGAAAGGTAGGTTACTGGAACGTTTAGTTTATGACAACAAGAAAGGTAGGTTACTGGAACGTTTAGTTTATGACAACAAGAAAGGTAGGTTACTGGAACGTTTAGTTTATGACAACACGAAAGGTAGGTTACTGGAACGTTTAGTTTATGACAACAAGAAAGGTAGGTTACTGGAACGTTTAGTTTATGACAACAAGAAAGGTAGGTTACTGGAACGTTTAGTTTATGACAACAAGAAAGGTAGGTTACTGGAACGTTTAGTTTATGACAACAAGACACGTTACATTCATTGATCTTCGACCCAGCGGTCTTGTAAGCGGACAGACAGACAAACACACAAACAACATTATGTACTTAAGGTCGTGGGTTTGTCTCCCACTCGATCGCCCTCCAGTCCGCCCAGCCGGAAATGAGTAGCTGACACTATTCAGGGCCGGGGAAGGACAATGCAAGAGGGAGAGGAGATGGGCACCGCCAACATATAGCTGGCCCCCCAAAAAAGTGAAGATCTTTAACATCTCGCTCCCTCCCCTACGATCAAATATGGTTATGGGACTACCTTTACCTTTACTAAGTCATCTTACCTGTATCCGCTACGTCTCTGTCCCATCTCTCCCGGTCCCGCACTCTGTCCTGTTTGCCTAGCACGCAGACTGGAAAGCCCTCGCCTCGAAGCCCGCGCACCACGCCGCTGGCTGCTGACGTCACACTGCCTGCGTCGTCCGTGACGTCATCCTGCAGGTTGGTGCTGCGCGTAAGGAGGAAGACGTCACGGTAGCTCAGTGGTGCGGGACTGTCGGTGATGCTAAAATTTCCTGAATTTGTAAAATGTATTGCCAAATATGACATTATTTGTTTTAGTGAGAGCAAACTTGATGATGTTGATGAGATTAACATTCCAAGATACATAGCATTCTATAAGAATAGAGGAAAATTTGGCAGAAAATCAGGTGGTGTATTAGTTTTATTACGGGAAGTGTTTGCTCATAATATAACTATTTTTGAAGAAAAAAAGCTGTCACTTAAGATAAAAGAAGAGATGAAAATATGGTATAGATTTTTTGATGTAGAAATGTGTGAGAATGCGCTAGTTTTTAAGTTAGATAAGAAATTACTTGGCCGTGACACCCTTTTCTGTGCTTTATAATTATATTCCCCCAGAAGGATCACCTTACCATAATAAAAATGTTTATGCTGAATTAGAAGAGGTGTACATGCAGTTTGGGGAAGATAATGATTATGTTTGTCTTTTAGGAGACTTAAATTCCCGCACTGGTCATCTGAGTGAAATGTTGTATGAAGATGATCAGCATTCAGAAGGTTTTGTTGATAATGATTTGTTTGACTCTGATGAGGTTGGCACTCTAGTAGGTGAGCGGACCTCACAGGATAATAATACTAATAACCTAGGTTTTAAATTCGGGTACGAAATATATTCCGCTTAAACTTCCAACTCCAATTAACCCACGTTACATTATTCGGGGGCCGCCCCAGAATAATGTAACAATTGTTACATTATTCGTTTTTGTTACATTATTCGTTGTATCAAGTATATCCATAAATGGTTTACAGAAATTGGAACAAAAAATATGTTTTGGAATTATCGAATGTTTAAAGATATGTTTGCTTGTGAAGACTATGTCACACACTTGCCATATTAGCAATGTGTTTCAATGATGAAGTTTAGAACATTAAACAACAATTTGCCTGTACAGAAAGAACGTTATTTCAATATCCCGAGGTCAGAAATAATTTGCACCAAATGTGTATCACAAGACATTGGTAATGAATTTCATTATTCATTTGTCTGTGATTTTTTCAAAGAAGAAAGAGCTGAGTTGTTACCACCTTACTATTGAAAAAAACATAATGCACTTAAATTTAAAAAGTTGTTTGCTACTAAGAAAAAGAAATTGCTAAAGAATATTTTGGACTTTATCAATAGAATTTGTAACAGTTTTTCATAAATCTATTAATTTAATTTTTTTCCCCTCCATTTATTTACTTTATTAGCATATATCATGATTGTATTGATTGTATTTATTGTTCAAAATGCCCCCATGGGTTATGGACTAATAAAACTTGAACTTGAACTTGCTTCCTGCAAGAGTAAGGGAGGGAACGCAGCGATTGGATTGTTGGAGCGGTTTTCAAGTGTTCTCCCCTGAAATCGGCGTATGCTGCCTGAATGGCTGGGTAAAAAACCGGCCAAACACGTAAAAACCCACTCATGCAAAAACATGAGTGAACGTGGGAGTTTCAGCCCATGAACGAAGACGAAGAAGAAGAAAAAGAAAAAGAAGAAGCAGGAGAAGAAGAAGTGTACGATTTCCAACCGATTTCTGACCGACTCTTGCCAGCGAAAGATGAATTGTCATGACTGCAAATGAGCTCACATCTTACCTCCACTGCCAACACCAAGTTGACGTAAAACGACAGCAATCTCACGCCCACAATCCACACAGTCCACGGGCCCTTGGGCTGTGTGCATGTGTCCCTGGTGGCTCAGTCGTATCACGCTCTGCCCGTCCCCAGGAGCAGGCAGGCTGGTGTCGCTGTAACTGTGGACATCAGTGGTCTGGTCAAGCCCGGCCTTTACCTGGTTTAAACAGATTTTATTCAAAAAAATTATACGTTATTTAAACCGTTATTTGTGTTTTTGACCTAAATATGACACCATACATTATTTTAAAACAAATCGAGACAGTCCGTGTTCATTCGAGACCGCGCCAGCGGTCGAGGTGAACAATGACTGTCGATATCTTTGTAAAACGTCATTTTTGGATCAAAGATACAAAAACCATTTATGTATGGATAGATTTTAGTTGGAATTCCTTGTCTTTTTCTACGATTTAGCGCACACAAACATGCACTATTTTGTAGTCTCGGCTATCCGCCTAAATATGAGTTTTTGTCGGACTCTGACGTCACATGTCTCAAAGAAGGAAAATCCCCTGTTCAATCGATACATAGGGTGACATATAATATAACAGAAACACCTGTGACAACACAACAAGTTATGATTAGACTTTGTTTTAAACATAGTGTTTTCAGAAAATATAGGGTGACATATACTTCAACAGAAACCCTTGCGACCATACAAACAGGCTATATGCTTGCACCTATAGTTAACACATGTAGTAATCAGAAAATAAACTCCAACACAAACACAAGGTGACACATATAGTACTAATAATTTCAACAACATATTATATTTACTCTCACAGGAAATACCAAATTAAATTAAAGAATAGCAAATATTTTAAGAGTAAAAAAACCCTATTGCTCTTACAGAAAATATCAAATCAAAACACAGGATTTAGTTTATAATTTCCAGAAAAGTTAAGACTTTTGCCCTAACAGCTAATATCAAATCAAATCAAACCAAAAAAAGAGTCAAACAATTCTAAAATGAAGTGATTGCACCTCTCTGAGGACAACAGGGGCACAGCGTAGAGGCGTGGTCAAGACTTCGGATTGGAGTTCAGGGGGTATGCCGCCGTGTGGGACCCCTGCTGACCACAGGAACAGCTGGCCAACTTTGTCATGAAGCTGTTTGACTAGTTTCTGATTACGCGGCCCTTCGTCACTGTAACAAAGAAGGGCACTTGGACACAGCGCATCTTTCCACTGGGACACAAGAATTAACCTGGTCCCATACCAAACAATCGGACACATATATCATACACTTGGACACATATATCATACACTTGGACAGCTATATCATACACTTGGACAGCTATATCATACACTTGGATACATATAGCATACTTTTGGACACATAATTATATCATACACTTGGATACATATATCATACACTTTGACACATATATCATACACTTGGACCGCCCTGATATGGCCCTTCGTGGTCGGCTGGGCGTTAAACAAACAAACAAACAAACAAACATACACTTGGACACATATATCATACACTTGGATACATATATCATACACTTGGATATATCATACACTTGGACACCTACCATCCACTCGTAAACATATCAAACAATCGGACATGTGAGACACACTTGTACACATGCCAAACACTGGGACACATATATCGTACACTTGGACACACAAAGAAGGGAAACACATTTTCATGACACTTTTAGGACGTGTAGATAAACAGGTGATATCATATCTAGAGTGGCTTCAAAAGCCAATTGTTTTAGAGCTCACATGCAGCTTGAGATAACACGCGAGAGAGAGAGAGAGAGAGAGACAGAGACTAAGAGAGAGAGAGAGAGAGACACACACACACACACACACACACACACACACACACACACACACACACACACACACACATACACACACCCTTGCCCCATCCATCACAATCACAATCTATATACACACATTATATAACCGTCTTCTTTTTCACAAACCTGCTGCCAAAGTACGCCTCATCCATAATAACATACAGCTGTCCGTTCTCCTCTGCCTCACACAGTTCTGTCAACGCTTGCTCGACATCCTCGTCGCTGTTCCAGAAGTCGTACTGATGGTAAATTATGGCGCCGTGACCAGGATCGGATTTCGGATGTTTTTCTTTAGTCATTTGTATTTGTTCCTTTATCATGGTGTTGACAGCCCTGGCTGTGTACGCTGTAGATACCACGTGGACTGTGTGTCCTTGCAGCAGCCATCGTAGCCCCTGAAGCACCAGCATCACTGTCTTGCCTGAGGAAGAGAGAGTATCTGAGAGTAAATGGAAATGAAACCAGCTGAATCTGGATTCGAACTATGTATAGGCCTATATCGGCCAAAAAGTATTGGCCACATAAAAAGTGTGTCAGAAGAATCCACAGGTATCAGACATTCGATCAGCCTGGGGTCACAACAGATCAGAAAAGTATGCGTAAATGAGTAAAGATCGAGGCCTTGCAACAACCCTGCAGTTATTTTTAATAGGTTTCTGGAATGAATGCCTTGACAAGATATTTTAACACTTTTTGAAAGAGATAAAAACAAATTAACACGAGTTAAAGTTCCGGCAAAAAAAAGAACCCATGTTTGTAAGAAATCATCTACCTTATACCCCACCCCCCACCCCCCTTCCCCCTGAGTTCTCGAGAGAAATAAGAAAAGACAAAAACAAACAATGTTTCATAGGCGATTGACCAGATGGAAGAGAACACACCTTTAAGATTCCTTTCAAACTGAGCCAAACACACAAACAAGATTCTGTACCCGCCAATTGGTATCATAATAACTTTGAATAAAATTGGAACCGCTTCTGTATTACCTGTCCCGGGCGGTCCCGAGATACAGACTCGTTGGGGGTCCCTATTCATCAGATCCAGCTGTTGCAGAGTCAGCACCAGAAGTGCCAGCCTCCGCCCCAACTCTGCGACTGCATCCGCCGAGGTCCTTACTTCCACACGTGGCGGGATGTTGCAATGGACCGTGACAGAAGTAGCTGGACCTACGAACCTGTTTTGAATATGACATCAGTATCACACACGTTCTACCCCCCTTATGTTGACCAAGTTTTTTTTAGCCGAGACCAGCTGTGCTGCAGCAGGTCACTCAGAATTGTAGTAACTGTGTAGTAACTGTGCATCAACACGCTGGAATGCAGGCGTTAGATCGACGTTACAGGAAGCGACTGAAGCTAACAGTCTGAGATGATATATCGTACCTGGTCAGATAGGGCCATATGAGTGGGTACAGATATATCCGTACCTGGGAGACAATCAGTTAAGCTTGAAACCAGATGGTTGGATTGGCTGTCATTTGCTCTATGATAAAACATTATCTATGGTTACAAGGCTGTTAAATTAGTTTTAATATGTTCTCCTTTATATACATTTTTCAGCTACTTTAATTTCAACAAGGTCATGAATTCAAGGAACGGTTTTTGTCATGTGTAGGTAGCTAAAGATTTCATATTTTAGGTCCTATAATTTCTGATGAACTCAGTTTATTAAAAACGATTGTCATGACACGTTGCGTTTTATGATACGTTTTCATTTATACAGCTTCTTTATTTTACATCAGGATGACATTTTATCCAGACAAACGAATTGTAAAAAACAAAGTAAGACATTTTGCTGATTTATCATTCAGTTAAAGTCTCACAAAACACCATAAAACAAAGAGAGAAACAAAGAAACAAAGAAACAAACAAAGAAACAAACAAACCCTTGAGCAATGCATTGTAGCAACCAATCAGGTATTCACTCCCTCACCTGGCTACGATGTCCAGGTAAAGGTCGTCAGAGAGCAGAGTGTCCACACTACAGGCCATCCTGTGTTGCCACCAGGTGCTCAGCTGTGATAACACGGCGGGTGTCACCAGCCAGTACGATGCAGGCCGGGACAGTTGGTCAGAGCAACAGCACAGCTGTACTGCTTCTGAAGCATCAGAGGCCTCCAGGATGTTGCACAACGACTGTAGAGAGATTGCAGGTCGCGTGAACCTTCAGATATTTTCTTGTGTTTTTCACATCTCAGTTTGAATTCCTCATGACCTGTCAGAGCTATTTGTTCGCAGGCTACTGCAATATGCGATGCTTGGCTCTAATGTTGATCCTGCTTTTTGTTTTGCACATTTCTAACACAGAATGTTCAACTAATTGTCGTGCCTAGGGCCTAGGTCATTATACTGGTGTGTTTTTTAGTACATGTACCTTGCTCTGACAGTATGTGGACATATTGAAAGGAATTGGATATTTCTCGTTCAACGTTTGGTAAGAGAGTTGAAATGACATATGCCGTGATGTTTATTTTCATATTCTCACTCTCTGTCTCTCTCTGTCTCTCCTACCCTCTCTCTCTCTCTCTCTCTCTCTCTCTCTGTATATGCCTTTATGTCTGTCTGTCTGTATCTGTCAGTATGTCTCTCTCTCTCTCTCTCTCTCTCTCTCTCTCTCTCTCCCTGTGTGTGTGTGTCTCTCTCTCTCTATATATATATATATATCTCTCTCTCTCTCTCTCTTTCTCTTTCTCTCTTTCTCGTATGCAGTATATACTAGTCTTTGACGTCTGTGTGTCATTGTTTGCCATCCTCTACATTTTACTCAGCCTCTCGCCTTCTCATTCGCTCTCTTTAAATGCATTGTTTAGTTACTGTACCTTGTCTAACTGCGTATTTGCAGTCAAAATTCGTTGCAACTCGACACCACTGACGTAAGGCAGGAAGAGAGTGTTCCTCACAGTCAGGCCAGGTGCCACGTCACTCACAAGGTGCCTCACCACTGTCTCCGACTTGTTCAGTTGTTTCACCGCTTTGGTCAATCTCTTGACCACGTCAGCGTCGGCCTGGGCTTGTGTCTTGTTCAGAAACTCCCGGTTACTACC
>NC_090254.1:43400093-43412593 GCF_037325665.1 Littorina saxatilis | reverse complement strand
CATTCTTGAGATCTATATGCGAACACAAACAAACAAACAAACAAACACATCGAGCGAAACCTATACACACCCCTATACCGGGGGTGTAAAAATGAGTTTTTACATTGGGGTTTATAAATGGGGCGGTTCATTCTACATAACACAGTCGCACTCTGCGGTCTCTGGTCGCACTGACAAACACACAAAGCACCCCCTCCCCTCTCATGTTCTACAACATGTTTTCGGCCCTGTTGATCTCTGACCCTATTTCTTGTTTTTTTCTGAAGTCATCTCAGTATAAGATGATTACTTCTGACGTGCTTCAGTCTAAGTTTGTGTGGAAACTGATTGTGTTTTTGTTGTTGATCCTGCTTCGACTGTCTGTATATTGTCTGTATACTGTCTGTATACTGTCTTTATACTGTCTGTATACTGTCTGTATACTGTCTTTATACTGTCTGTATACTGTCTTTATACTGTCTGTATACTGTCTGTATACTGTCTGTATACTGTCTCTGTCTTTGGTTGTCTGTCTGTCTGTCTGTCTGTCGATATCTGTATGTCTTACTCTTTGTCTGTGTGTCTCTCTTTTCCACACAGTCAGTGTCAGTCGGCAGGGTTGCTTTCCGAGAAATTGTATATTATTTGACGAAGAAGTCGACCAAGCGAGGCAAGGGACACAACTACGTACAACGTACGATGCCGAATTTTGAACAAATCAGGTTGCGTCCCTTGGATCGCTGAATCTTGTCGAGTTTAGTCAATCGCTCTTCCTACGAAAGCAGTGCTGCACACCTGTTCATGATTTTCATTGTATTGCATTGAACTTGAATTAATCGTAGTAGGCATTTGAAATGCGGAGCAAGAATACAGACGGACAGAGAGATAAGACAGACAGACAGACAGACAGACAGACAGACAGACAGACTGACAGACAGACAGACAGACGGACAGAAACTACAAGCAGACTAGCAATCAGACTGGCACTTCCAGCACATTACACTAACCCTAACCCTAACACTGACAAGCACTCTCTCACACACATATATACAAAAACAAACACGGACACAACACAGACAGACAAACACACCGAGACAGGCTCACATGCACACCAACGCGCACAAACACACACATACACCGCGCGGACACACACACACACACACTCACACACACACACACACACACACACACACACACACACACACACACACACACACACACACACACACACACACAGGGCCCCAAAGGGGGGGGGGTATCATCACGATCACGGGAAGGGAAATTTTAGCTTTCACGATCACAGTTACCTTGATTTTTGTTTTCACGATCACGAACACCAGTGGCAAATCACGGTCACGGTAAAAGTTGCAGGTACAGAAAGCACGTGTCAAAGTAAACACAACCACACAGTAATTCGCTCCTCTGGATCTATTGTTTATTCAACACAAAGTGACAACTGTTGCACTTTTTTATTATTTTTTTTTAATTCTCTTTCATACACACATAGAAATACATATCATGATTTGTAATCAGTAACAAGAATGTTGTTTTCATTGTTTTTTCTCTCGCTCTCTCTCTCATACAGACACTCACAGGAATATACACTCCAGGGGCGGAGCAGTTAAGCCAGAGGGCGGGGGGGGGGGGGGGGGTGTTACAACCTGGGGTCGAGGGCATGGCCCCGTTGGGAGGTCTGGGGGGCTGAGCCCCCCAGAAGCTGAAGAGATTTAGCTATTTTATGAACAATTTATGGCTTATCCTTGATTTTAAACATGATCAACTGGTGTCAGCAGTCACTTATTATTTCTTTTAAAGTTAGTATTATTATTTTATTTTTTTTGACAGCCGGGGGGGGGGGGGGGGGGGTCCAGAACCCCTGTAACCCCCCCCCCCTAATCCGCCCCTGCACTCATACACATTCAACTCCCACACCCTCACTCACACACATGAATATATACTTGCACAATTTCACATTTCCAGAGCTAAATCTTTTAAACCCATTTTCTCAAAAACTATTGGGTGGATTGAAATTAAAGTACATGTATGTGTGATGGTAGAGTCTATAATCCTGACTAAAGGTCAGTCTAGGAATCATGAAGGTGGGTGAAGGAATATACACTCATACACATTCAACTCCCACACCCTCACTCACACACATGAATATATACTTGCACAATTTCACATTTCCAGAGCTAAATCTTTTAAACCCATTTTCTCAAAAACTATTGGGTGGATTGAAATTAAAGTACATGTATGTGTGATGGTAGAGTCTATAAAAACAAAATCCCCAACGAACATGACTTTGGTCGAATTTGACATGAGGATCAAGTGACCCAAACTGGCACGTCTCCCCGCCATAGTTCCTGAATTTAACCCATTGTTGATAAGTTTACAGGCGCTAAAATAAATCCGAGCTTAATGCAAAGAAGCGACAATAAGAATCTATGCCAAGCGTGTCCACGTTGCTGGGATGAAAAACACATTTCTAGTTTCGGTATTGGCTACACGCAGACTCGATCAGACTCGAGCCAGTCGAGGTCACACTGAGCGAGTGACAGCTGGACGTGGCAATGTCGACAATGTCAATGATCTCAATCCATCTCAAAGATCTTAAACAAATTTCAAGATCTTTGCCTACATTCAGAACAGTCATAGAGCAACATAGACAGGCCGGACTTGGGGGGGTGGGGGGTGGGGGGGTTACAGGGGTTGCGCACCCCCCCCCCCCTGGCTTAAGCATGTACCACCCAAACGCTTTTTTTTTTTAAATTTTGTGGGGGAGGAAAAGGGGGGGGGGGGGGGTTGCATCTGGATCATCATGAAATCTGAGGAGAAATCGCACCTCTCACCCCCTTTTGAAAGAAATTTTTCCGAGTCTTCAACGATTTTTGTGATGAAAAGTATGAGTCCTTACAATCTCAATTCTACTTCATTGCCTATACAGCTTGCTGTCGAATTTACCTTTTTCGTACAAGGAGAGGCTTCCTTTCCCTCCAGAAACATAAAAAAAAACGTTCAGCTTCAATGGGGCTTTGCCACCTTGCAACCCCCACCAAGGGGGCTTCGCCCCTGGACCCCCACCAAGGGACTTTGCCCCCTGGACCCTCAACTGTAACACCCCCCCCCCCCCCTAGTACTTACATAGTCCGGCCCTGATAGATGACATACCTTGACATTTCGTCTTCGGAAAGACGGACTCGACCTTTCCACCAAGGAAGGCATTATCGCCCCCTGCTTTGGCCTGGCTTGAATCCACAAAATATAACAGAAGTTCGATGACAGTACCGCTGCACGCCATTTTTGATCTTCGAATTCGAATTTGACTGAATGCACTCAAAACTTTAGCACGAAGCCCTTCCATTGGATGAAGTTTGGCAGACTTTTGCAATTCGCCTTCTGATTGGATCTCTTTTTTTGTGATTGGTTCTCTTAAAGAGAAGCAATCGCTGTCAAAATCATATTTCTGAATGTGTTGTTGCTTCCCTTCAATCGGGATTAGCTCCTTGACGAATAGAGGATCATACTCATAGAGTGATACAGCTGTGAAAAATGTACGTTGAAAATAAAATGCTTTGCAATAATGCCCATCACGATCACGAAAACAAATGACAATCACGATCACGAGACTTGATTTTTTTGTCATCACGGATCACGGGCAAAGTCCCATCACGATCACAGAAATGGAAATTTGTGACCCTCCACCACGGAATGAGTCGCATGTCACCTTTGCATGTGTAGCCGTGTGGAGATTTCACGGCCACTGTCTTTGCTTTTCTCTGCCAATCCCTGTCCCGTTTATTCCCCGTGAGGCGACCATGTGTGTATCACTGTATGTCTTTGTTGTACTTGTGCTCTTAGGATGCATGTGTCGTGGTTGGTTGAATGTTTACATGCTGATTGGTTAATTCGTATTGTGCGCGCGCATTCGGCCCCCGATAGCGTGAGGGCGGTCAGTCTGACCCGTGACGCGAAGGTGACAAGACCCTGGGCGGTCTGTGTGTGTGTTGAGTGATTTGAGACCGGCGATTTGTTGAACGGCCCCGCCATAACTTCGTTTGTTTAATTCTGCATTGAAGAGTGAACTGTAAGTAGAGTTTGGTTCTTGTTTGTATTATTGTATTTGCTAGGTTTGATCAGGCCTATGATGTGTTATGAGCGTGTGATTGATGCATTGGTGTGCAAGTACTATGTGTTAGCCATTTTGATCGGCAGTATAGTGACGTCATAGCGTCTGTTTCGTTGTTTTGCCCCTAACGCTACTTACCCGCTAACAATGTTCACTGTCACGCTTCGATATCCGTGATCGTTTGTTTAGGGAATTAGGTTTGTCTCTCCTTTCTTCCCCTTCCTTTTTATTTCAGCTTAACAGCTGAGTATTTGTTATCGTTATGAACATTTCCTTTGCGCTTCATTGTGTCATGTTCTTATGTTGTTTTCCTTTCTTTTTCATGTGTCTGCAGACACTGCCTTCTGGTGTATTTTAATAAAGACATGTTAGATCAACCTCTGTCTCGGCGTCTCATGTGAATACTTCCTGGCCTTCCCCCCTTCCACTCCACCTTATCACAAATGGCGCTGCGAGCAGGATTCAGGAAGTAGAGACGCCATAATTAACATCAGAAGGCAGTGTAGGAGGTACTCGGCGTATCAAAGATGGCGGTCGACGTGGCTCCTAGACCCCAGTGGCAAATGTTCTCCCCTCCCAGGCTTCCCCTCTTCACTAGCGGCGAAGATGGCTGTTCACTAGACGACTTCGTTACGGAGGCTCGTCGCATCATTGCCCACTTCAACCTGGGGGCACTGGGCGGCGAAACTGCTGAATGGCTGATCCAGTCACTTGCTGGGCCAGCCAGGAGGGAGGTAAATCTGCATCCCCCACAGGAGACCGCCACTGCCAAAAGTGTCATTCCTGTTTTTTCTTAAAATCAGCGCGGCCGCTGATATGTAAAAGAGTTGGGGGGGATGTAGCAAAGTGCACTTCGCTACCCTAAACACTCTAATCATCGCATAGCGAAACAGCCTTGTGTACAGTACAAACGGGATAACCCATCCCATAGCAGACGATACGATGATGCGCGCGCACCTTGCCGGCGCAAATTCTAATACAATACCTTTCTTTATATATCTACCTAACTTCTATCTTTCAAAGTCCCTTTTATCTTTGATACGGTCCTAATTATATTTAGGTTTGCATAGAAGTCACTGATTAGGCTGGATGGCTGCATATTATTGTGTTATTTACGATAATGCTTCGAACTGACCAAAGCGTCACTCTGACCTTGACCGGTTTTCATGTATCGTTGAGAGAAATTGATTCTCACAAACTCATCTTTGTCTTTTCAATCATTGTTTTGTCATTTTTGTATCACTATTACATATCCCGTACCTATGTTGCATATGATTTTAGTTTGTTTATAAGGATTTGGTTGTAATGAGTGATGCTTGGTTCCTCTGCAAAGATTGCTAATTTATGCAGACAGGTACTCGCGCAGGAATTTAGCCGATTCCATTTACTTTCGGACTTTACCGCTTCGTACTAAGTCAATGTATAATTTTCCCCCAAGTAACGCATATCATGATGTTTGTCTAGGGTTCTTCTTTTTATCTGTATGATTTATGAGTTTGTCCATTATTCCAGTTTAGAGAGTTTTGTAATTTTCCGCACTGAAGTTGGTTCAGTGCCTTCACTAGGACCATTGTTTTTGCATCCTACTAAATAAATATAAGTTTTTACGAAATGTGATCTATTGCAATGGAAAGCTAAAGGTCGTAGCTTTAATTTGATGTATTGTTTGTTATGATTGGTTATGTATTTGTTTAAATAACGTAGGGTAAAGCAAGTGTAAGAAACACAGATTCCGTGTTTCTGGCCGTATTCAGGCGATTTTTATTCTCGGCGGACGGTGCTTTCTGTGCAGTCCGCGCCGGGGCTATAAGTATAGGCCGGACACCGGCATGAGTATGCATTCGCTCCTAGCAGCTGAACACGACACTACACTTGCTTTGCTGTCTACGGGTTTCGCCTTCGGCCTCTACGTTTCCTTGCATTGTTTTCTTGAATAAAAAGTTGAAACAAGACGCTTGGACTTGGGCTTCGTGTATCTACTACTACCCCTTCCACTCCTCCACTACATTTGGCGCTGCGAGCAGGATTCAGGAAGTATAGACGCCATAATTAACATCAGAAGGCAGTGTAGGAGGTACTCGGCGTATCAAAGATGGCGGTCGACGTGGCTCCTAGACCCCAGTGGCAAATGTTTCCCCCTCCCAGGCTTCCCCTCTTCACTAGCGGCGAAGATGGCTGTTCACTGGACGACTTCGTTACGGAGGCTCGTCGCATCATTGCCCACTTCAACCTGGGGGCACTGGGCGGCGAAACTGCTGAATGGCTGATCCAGTCACTTGCTGGGCCAGCCAGGAGGGAGGTAAATCTGCATCCCCCACAGGAGACCGCCACTGCCAACTTTGTATTGAACATCTTGCAAGACACTTTTGGAGATCACACCTGCGTGGTTGCACAGATGTCAGCGTTCTATGAGCGCAACCAGAGTCAAGAGGAAAGCGTTCTTGACTATGCCCACGCATTGCAGGCTACCCAGATGAAGGTTAACGCTGTGGAACCTGATACTCTTAAGGATATTACCCTCCGAGGTAATTTTATCAATGGACTTTGTTTGCCTGAGTTGAGACGGGATCTGAGGGAGTTTGCCAGAAAGCGTGAGGGTGCATCTTTTGCTGTAGTGCGAGCGGAAGCTCTCAGATGGATGGGAGAGGACTTTGAGTTAGTGAAGCAAGCTGCTGCAGAGGAAAGTTCTGCTTTGAACGAAATGCATGTAGAAGTCAGTGCGCTGGCGGCGAAATCCACACAGCTGTCAGTCGAAATGAATCATCGTGTGCCTGCCGTTCCCAAAGTTGCCTCAGGGAAGTTACTACCATCTTCGAAACCACGCTGCTGGATTTGTGGCCGCAGCGGGCATCTCCAGAGCAGGTGCCCAGCGAAGCGTCCAGTGTGCAAGCAGCCGTTGTCATGGCGACAGCCTAGTGAGCCATACTGTGTAGGTCATAGGCTAGCAGTCATCCGACAAGTTCTACGAGAGCAGGCCAGCCAGACGGATCTTGTGTCTGCTGGAAGTCAAAGTCAGGAGACAGTTCCACCCCCTGTGAAGCTAGCAGACGCTGAGCAGCCTTGTGAGTCCGAGTGTAATCCTTTCCCCTGTTCCCCCGCTCCCGTTAGGCTACCCCCGCGTCCACTCCGGAGAACTTTCTTCCCTAAGCTGGTGATCTGACCATGACCTTTCTACACTTGTGTTAAGACAGAAAGAAACAGTTGGTGCGCCGAGAAGCAATCAAGGTTCTCTCCTACTGTTATATCTGAATCAAGACTGGAGTTTTATATTAGCATCTATAGTCATTGGCTCATGTGGTTTGGTTGATTTTGCTTAAATGGTTTGTGTGACTTGCATGTCAACTTTTATTGTTCAATGCTAATTTTGGTTACTCGTCGATGTTTTGTTCCTTCTACGTTTGTATTGCGTTGTAATGTCACGTTCAGCTCGTCCTGGGGCGTTGAATCTGCGAGGCCGCAGTTTGTTAAAGAGTTGGGGGGGATGTAGCCGTGTGGAGATTTCACGGCCACTGTTTTTGCTTTTCTCTGCCAATCCCTGTCCCGTTTATTCCCCGTGAGGCGACCATGTGTGTATCACTGTATGTCTTTGTTGTACTTGTGCTCTTAGGATGCATGTGTCGTGGTTGGTTGAATGTTTACATGCTGATTGGTTAATTCGTATTGTGCGCGCGCATTCGGCCCCCGAGAGCGTGAGGCGGTCAGTCTGACCCGTGACGCGAAGGTGACAAGACCCTGGGCGGTCTGTGTGTGTGTTGAGTGATTTGAGACCGGCGATTTGTTGAACGGCCCCGCCATAACTTCGTTTGTTTAATTCTGCATTGAAGAGTGAACTGTAAGTAGAGTTTGGTTCTTGTTTGTATTATTGTATTTGCTAGGTTTGATCAGGCCTATGATGTGTTATGAGCGTGTGATTGATGCATTGGTGTGCAAGTACTATGTGTTAGCCATTTTGATCGGCAGTATAGTGACGTCATAGCGTCTGTTTCGTTGTTTTGCCCCTAACGCTACTTACCCGCTAACAATGTTCACTGTCACGCTTCGATATCCGTGATCGTTTGTTTAGGGAATTAGGTTTGTCTCTCCTTTCTTCCCCTTCCTTTTTATTTCAGCTTAACAGCTGAGTATTTGTTATCGTTATGAACATTTCCTTTGCGCTTCATTGTGTCATGTTCTTATGTTGTTTTCCTTTCTTTTTCATGTGTCTGCAGACACTGCCTTCTGGTGTATTTTAATAAAGACATGTTAGATCAACCTCTGTCTCGGCGTCTCATGTGAATACTTCCTGGCCTTCCCCCCTTCCACTCCACCTTATCACACATGATTTTCATATTTTTACATTTTCATAAAGAGTTTTTTATGCTCTATCCAGTGGTGAAACCCGTTTTAGAAAAGAGCGAAAACTGTTTGAGTTATAAGCCTGTGACTAAGGTGACCCTCACACTGTTATCAGACACTCCCCGGACTTATATTAAGCCTAGCGCAGAACCGCGCGAGGTGACATGCGACTCATTTCGTGGTGGAGGGTCACATTTCGGCAATCACGGTCACAGAAAGGTCAAAAAACGCCAATCACGATCACGGTTTTAAACCCTTTGGGGCCCTCCACACACACACACACACACACACACACACACACACACACACACACACACACACACACACACACACGCACCAAGAGCAGGGACAAGGAGGGGAACGAAGATAATCAACATCTTAGAACTAAAAAAAACCCCAACTAACAAACAGAAAAGAAAACAACACAATGTATGTTAAAACCCTTCACAAATTATCCTTTCGTTTCCACAGAACAGTCGCCGGCCATGCTTTCCAGTTGTCTTCCTGCAACTTTTCTTTGGAAATTACGTCATGAGCCTCCATCCCATGCTTATGCATAAACATTAATATGAACTCAGCGCCGTATCTTGGCAACCGGATGACGTGTTCCCATTCAAGCCATACGAGGGGGATGTCCATTTCTTGGAATAGCCTTTCTGCGCCGGCCAGAACATAGCCTTCGTGTGCTTCGACGTCGATCTGAAAATATCAAGGGAAGAACATTGTAAGCTACCGCGCATAACAGGCGGTCAGACAAACAGACAGACTGACAGAAAGACAGGCAGACAGACAGACAGACAGACCGACAGGAATGCAAGCGGGAAAACTGCAGACATACATACACACAGACAATAGTAACACGGACAGACAGACAGACAGACAGACAAGCACACACTAGACAGACACGGAGCCAGACAGATACACAGGCAGAAAAACAGGAGCCAGACAGACAGACAGACAGACTCAGCGACATACGCAAGCCGCGCACTTTAGTACCACTTAAAGTGCTGATCACGAGCATACAACTCGAACAAAGTTCTGACTTTGTTAGCATAACGTTGTAGTCTGTATTTATGTACATCCACCTACTGTTACCACAGTTGTTTTTAAGGTGCGAACAACATCTTCACTTACGTCTTTTCTCACTTATATTTCACTATTCTTTATTTTAAACCAGAAATGACCTTACCTTCAAGGCCGCCGTCCGAAAAGGCACGACCTCCAGCAACCTGTCCAGCAGAATAGCGTATGACGTCACGGGATGATATCCTGGCGGTTTACCCGGCATGCCTTGCACGGAGAATCTCGCCATTTCTCGGAAGTAGTCAGCAGCCAAGGTCACCTCGCCCTCACGCGCTGAGGCCGCGTTCAAAATCACGTGCACGTAGGAGTCAAGGTCGAAGTCGAGAGCAGATCGACAGAGACGCTGAGCGTTTGAGTGTACAGGTTCTAGGGCGACGACCTGTCTTTTTTGCATGGCGGCTTGGAGAGTTACCGTTCCTAGGTTACTCCCAACGTCGATTAACGGGAGGTGTTTGGAGATTTCTAGAAACTTCTCGATTTCCTTCTTCTCGGGGAGTTCCCCTCTCAGCAGCCACGAAGTAAGGGACATGTCGTCTCTCATGGAATCGTACACGTACAGAGACAGATTTCCGACACTCGTGGGCAGCTTGGCTAGCCGAAACTTGGCTGACTTGTTGCACGAGAGTCTCGTCCATCCCGTGGCGTTACGAGAGCTCAGTAAACCGAGACTAGAGAAAAGACCGGTTTTGTGGTCCCTCTGAGATTTCCAGTTCTTTTGCGAAATGGACAATTTGGCGGAATTTGAAAGCGTTTTCCCTCTGACATTATTGCTGTTTTTCACATTTGTATTTGTCCTAGTTTCGTGAACGAATTTTCTGAGACGCTCATTCGTTTGCTTACCATGAAATGTTACAAGATTATCGTCTGCTGACTGTGCAGGATAGCCAAGACCACGACCAGTCTCGGTTAAAGAGAACCTGAATGGCGAGAACTTGGACGAGAGTTGCTGTCGCATTTGCGTCACAGAGTCCACGAAGAAGAAACAACCAATCAAAATAGAGGCTATGTACGCACTCGTAACAAGGCAGGAAAGAATAGCTAAATGTCTGTAAAATGGATTCATACTTTTGGTGACTTTCGTCTTATTATCCTTTTTTTAAAATTATTATATCTCTCGCTGTCTTCAGTTCGAAAATGCGTCCGCTTTCACAATCTATGCACGAAACTGGGTATTGATGACTATTCTTTAAAGCGCAGTCCTTCCCCTGAAAACAGTTCTGTTCGCCATCTGAGATATGTCCAGGGATAGGAATATCCCACTTTGATGAACTATGCACACAACTTGGTATTTACAACTATTGTCCATAGCACAATGCTTCCCGTCAAAACAGTTCTGTTCGCCATCTGAGATATGTCCATGAATGTACACTCATGGGGCAAGAATATCCCGCTTTGATGAACTATGCACAGCAATTGTTATTTACGACTATATTTTCATATCCAGAGCTGGACTCCAAGCGTAAAGGCGATCGACCAGAAGAAGAAGATTTACGACTATGCTCCAAAGCACGTAGAGTCGTTCGTCTTTTCACTATGTCATCTCTGTCCATGGATGTACATAAAGGGCACAGGAATAGCCCGCTTTCATGAACTATGCACAACAGTTGACATTTACGACTATACTCCAAAGCACGTATACAGTCGTTTTTCTTTTCACTATGTCATCTCTGTCCAGGGATGTACATACATGGCACAGGAATAGCCTGCCATATGTGCACATACAATGCCAGAGTTGACAGAACATGTACACAAGGATACGGAGTTGTTTTATTTAGCAAAATAACTTGTTCAGATATTTCTTTTAATTTCGCAAAATACATTTGGTATGGACATAAATAAGACCCTGTAGATTCCCAAACAGCTCAACATGTCAACATCTGTCATTATTGCTATTTCATATGTTACGTGGATTTCCATTGGTCAATTGGGCAAAACTGAGCTCAGTGCAAAAGTGATATCGACGGCATTTCCGTCGACGACGACCTCTTTAGTGCTTCCCCACTTCAAAAACAAAAACACCTAAATTTAAAAACAAACAAATATATATGAAAATGTAATTATCCCAGAATTTAGTTGAGCAAGTGACTAGAGACTTTTTGAAAGAAAAGACATTTAAAAAAACCTGAAAGGTACAAGAAAAAAGTAAACAAAAAGGAATAATAATCAGAGGGAGGGATATGGAACAGCCAAAACTGAGACAAATACTTTTGTAATTTCTTTACATTGAATACAAAATGTCCAGAGAATTAGCAATATATCTAACATTGACTGACTGTGTGATGATATCTTCTGCTATTGGTCTGTTTCGACAGTGATATCAAAATCTCGACCACCGGTCTTGATTTTGATATCACTGTCTCAACAGATCATAGCAGAAGATATCATCACACAGTCCGTCAATATTGGGTA
This sequence comes from Littorina saxatilis, assembly GCF_037325665.1. NCBI lineage: Eukaryota > Metazoa > Mollusca > Gastropoda > Littorinimorpha > Littorinidae > Littorina > Littorina saxatilis. The sequence continues at coordinate 43,400,661 of NC_090254.1, read as the reverse complement.
ATATTCACCTGTCGACGTTTTTCATTGCTTGGAGACTTAAATGCCGCTTTCCCCCGAAAGTGTTCACATTGTAAAGCGTCCTAAGACTGCTATCTGGCGTTGGATAGCGCTATCTAAGAACGTGTTATTGTTATTTTGTATTGTTATTTATTAACTCACTGCATTGGCGTAGTTTGTAAACAGTATACTTAGTATTATGTTGGCATCCCACACATCCTATCGACACCAATTTCGCCATAACCTGTCTTGTGGAGGACGTGTTTAGCATAATATAGAAAACCCAGATAGTAATTAAGATAACATGACCGAGGGGTTACTGGTTCTTTGTGCTTTGCTAAAAGCAACACAATCTGAGATAAGAGCACATGGTGGTGTATACTGCGTATGTGTGAGTTGTTCTAAATTTGAGAGATAAGACATTTTATTCGTAAGTCTCGACCTTTCTCTCTGTCTATTTATGTGTCTTCTCTGCCTACTTGTTTGTATTCCTCTCTGCATCTGTCTGTTTCTGTCTTTCTCTGTTTCTCTGTTTGTCTGTCTGTCTGTCTGTCTGTCTGCCTTTCTCTTT
>NC_090254.1:43377593-43395093 GCF_037325665.1 Littorina saxatilis | reverse complement strand
TATCAGAGCGAAAGTCTCAGGGCTTGGACACATGAATACACGAATACAGGGGAAAACAAGTCGCGTAAGGCGAAAATACAATATTTAGTCAAGTAGCTGTCGAACTCACAGAATGAAACTGACTCGTAGCATCGTCAGTCCACCGCTCATGGCAAAGGCAGTGAAATTGACAAGAAGAGCGGGGTAGTAGTTGCGCTAAGAAGGATAGCACGCTTTTCTGTATCTCTCTTTGTTTTAACTTTCTGAGCGTGTTTTTAATCCAAACATATCATATCTATATGTTTTTGGAATCAGGAACCGACAAGGAATAAGATGAAAGTGTTTTTAAATTGATTTGGAAAATTTAATTTTGATAATAATTTTTATATATTTAATTTTCAGAGCTTGTTTTTACTCCAAATATAACATATTTATATGTTTTTGGAATCAGCAAATAATGGAGAATAAGATAAACGTAAATTTGGATCGTTTTATAATTTTTTATTTTTTTTGTACAATTTTCAGATTTTTAATGACCAAAGTCATTAATTAATTTTTAAGCCACCAAGCTGAAATGCAACACCGAAGTCCGGGCTTTGTCGAAGATTACTTGACGAAAATTTCAACCAGTTTGGTTGAAAAATGAGGGCGTGACAGTGCCGCCTCAACTTTCACGAAAAGCCGGATATGACGTCATCAAAGACATTTATCAAAAAAATGAAAAAAACGTTCGGGGATTTCATACCCAGGAACTCTCATGTCAAATTTCATAAAGATCGGTCCAGTAGTTTAGTCTGAATCGCTCTACACACACACACACACGCACAGACAGACAGACACACACACACACACACACACACACACACACACACACACACACACACATACACCATGACCCTCGTCTCGATTCCCCCTCTATGTTAAAACATTTAGTCAAAACTTGACTAAATGTAAAAATGGGTAGCGGAGTATACTATATATGGCAGCTCGCTTTATCCGAGGGAGAAATCAGCCCGAATGTCTATGAGGGTAACCAGCTTACATGACTATATGAATCTAATCCTTATCCTTATCCGTATCCCTGGGGGGATCACGAAAATAACCAGCACACATCCGAAAAAGGAGTATGACTGCCTGAACGTCAGCGGGGGGTGGGGGGGGAGGGTGAGGGAGGGGGAACGGTCATACACGTAAGAGTCTGCTCGAGCAAAACACGAGTTTACGTGGGAGTTGCAGCCCAGGCTAGGAACGCCTAATTAGTAGGAGAATGACGTGTGTACGCCAGGACAAACTGTGGCGGTGTTCATTCACACCAGTTTACAAAAGTAAACATAGCGCAGCCACTGTGCCACTCCAAAGGTAATTCAGAGTGGGTGATTTTTGGGTGTTGTTTTCACGTCATGTTACGCCGTATACCAACCCGAGTTTGGCAGGAAAGGTTATTTCACATAGCAACGTAGATATGAGCGACAAACAGCCCGATAACACACGCTGTACAATCATGTATCGAGTAGAGATATACAGAAAAGGGGGGCACAGGGAGGATATAATTATGTCTCACTTTATCTTTTATCTCGAGGGCAGCAGCCAGGTTAAAATGGGGCTTCGATCTTCTAGATATCACTTTTCTTTGACATGCACATTCTAATCTTTAAAGATTTGCCAGAAAAGATTAAAGGGAAGGGGGAAACCCAACAAACAGAGATTTACAACTTTCTTTGAGGAAGAGCTATAGGCTCTGCATAAGCGACCCCTCCTTTCTGTTCACGCTGACCGTCTTCGTTGAGATTTTGACCTCCCCAAAGACAAACATTGCAACATGAACCATTTCTTCAGGAAAGTTGTGACGTGAAGTGTTCTGTGTTTTGAAGGGTATATAGTGGTTGCCCTTACCTGCGCTCATAGCTGCTGGCTAATCGGTGTTATCTTCACAATATTGGATTTATTCAGTTCTCTCTGATTCATAAACTGGATTACCTTACCTGCATTAAGAGCAGCTGAACAAGCGGTACTGTCTTGACTCCATTGGATTTATTCAGTTCTCTCTGATTCCTAAACAGTGGATTACCGTGTCTGCAAATAGAGCAGCTGAACAATTGGAGGTATACATTAGCTAACTTAAAGTCGTCAGTGCTTGTCAATTAACAAAGACACCGGTTTTGTTTAAAAAGACCTGAGAGCCGTAGGAATCAACGATGTTAAAGCTATTCTTTACTATTCTAATTTGCTTTCAATTGGCATGGACTTCACAAGAACGAGAGCAAAACATCTCGCGTGATTTTAGACTGTTCGTGAGAATTCTCGCGGGACACTATGACAACATCAAACAATACGAACAAGACATAGATCGAGGACTTCCGCCTAAACAACGTCACATCCGGTACACGACACAGCTGAACAGAGAAGTCGTTCCGCTTTTCCCCCGGCGTCGTCATTTCTACATCGAACAGTATAACAACGGCAACAGAAGCGATGTAGTCCGACAGAGTCTGTACAGCATTGGCATAGACCTCAGAAGTCGAGACGATATACACATGAAAGTATACGCTTTTGTAGATCCAGGCAAGTTTGTGCACGCCAAGACCCACTCTCGTTTGTTCCGAGATCTGAGGCGAGAAGATCTAGTTTACCGCAGAGGATGTGACGTGTTCTGGACCAGAAGATCAAGATGGCCGCCAAGATTTGAATCGAAAATGGGGGACGGTTGCTTCATCAATAATCAAGGGATGAAGGTATGGTTTGTCTGTAAAAAGAAGTGAACACATGTTTAACACCTTGTGACATTGTACATATTTCTACTAGCGAAAGAGGGACATCATTATACTCAACACAAAGTGCTCACATGTGTTTCTTTGAGCACTAGTAAACACTATGTGTGCTACTTGAGACAGAAGAGCTGTGTACAAAGCCACAACATGTTCAAAAATGGTTACAGAAATGTGTTCAAAATGTGTTCAAAATGTGTTCACTTTTGTTTAGAGTGTGTTTGTGTTTTAAGACTTCGAATGAATGTCCGTCTGTCAGTCTGACTGTTTGTCTTCCTGTCTCTTTATCTGTCTCTTTATCTGTCTCTCTTTCTTCCTTTCTTCTATCTCCACTGATTTATCTTACACATGATTAATTCTCTTTTTGTAATATTAAACTAATGTATCGATTTAACATTACATTTTCCTTTTTTGAGCCATTTGACATCAATTGTGAGTCCAACTAAAACTCATATTTAGGAAGTTGGCTAAGAGAAAAAAAAAGAATGCATGCATGTGTACGTTCAATCGTTCAAAATAAAAGAAGTTCCAACTTAAATGGATTGTACATAAAGTTACTTTGTATTTTTGACTAAAGTGACATATTTAAGATCGATCTCGACAGTCATTGTTCCCCTCGACCGCCAGCGCAGTCTCAGAGGAACACTGACTATCTCAGTCTGTGTAAACTGTCATATTCTGGACAGACATGCATATTACGCTTTGTATTGTATTGTATTGTATTGTATTGTATTGGTGTGCTTGTGTGTTTGTGTGTGTGTGTGTGTGTGTGTGTGTTTGTTTGTGTGTTCGTGTGTGTGTGTTTACGTGTGTGTGTGTGTGTATGAATGTACGTGTGGTCGTGTGTGTGCGTGTGTGTGCGTGTGTGTGTGTGTGTGTGTGTGTGTATTTTTTTGTCAATTGATGCCAAAGCTCATTTATTGCCTTTTGTTATGACAGGTTCGAATTGACGACACGAACAACGTGACGTTGTCAGCACTGACGTCATTTGAGAAATGGTACGCTCCCAATGGCACAGAGATCCTTGGAGTGCCTTCGCCCTACGTCATGCTACGTCAACGTGAACCCGAAGTTTCAGCCAATCCGGAGTTGGTTGACAAAGCTGCCCAGGAATCAGCCAATCACCCACTGCTTTACAAAAGCTGGCTGAATTAATGTATAGCAGTGGTCGGGTGTATATCATATTTGTCATCATTAGGTATTCTTGTGTCGCAATTATATCATATCATTATGGTACAACAGAATGAATTGTACTTTACAAGCGAATGAGTCTAATGTGCAACACAGTCTTTCTTTGAGATTAGGAGAGCGAGGGAAAGAAAGATAGTGGTCCCAGGGAGGTAACACCGTTTTTGGTTTGTGACCAGACTTTAACCTTTGAGCAGTTTCTTCCCTTGAATCGGTGAGAGTGTTAGCAACACACGCGGAACATTTGCAAGAATGGACACTCTGAGTGGTAACCGCGTTGGTACAACAAAATATTACCACAGAAAAAGTACTGATTCCAACTTACTTTTTAAAAAAAAGTACCAAGAAAAGAAAAATTGACAGAGATGCGAAAACCAAGGACAACAATTTAGTCAAAACTGGACTAAATATAAACAAAACACGAACACCAACGACAACAACAACAACAACAAGAAGAAACAACAACAGCAACAATAACCACAAGACAGCGAATCAACAAACCCGTTCCCTAATAGACACAGCTCCGTGGGACAGAAGAATCACCCATCCAGACAAGGAAAATAAGATGCTGTTGTTTGCTCTTTGCCCCTTTCGTTCCACATTCTTTTGAAATGTTGGAAAGGAGTACCTCCGGGGATACAACTCTCTCAAACAAATCACAAGAATTGGTTGATCGTAAATCTCAAAGTGACCCTCCTTTCAAACATAAAATAATGAATAAGCACACACACACACACACACACACACACACACACACACACACACACAAACACACACACACACTGTGGCATCATTCCTCTGTTCTAAAATTGTATCTCTATTTCGTCCAGAATACATATCGAAGAGATGTATGTCTTTTATTGTTCTCAGTGCACACACACACACACACACACACACACACACACACACACACACACACACACACACACACTGCCACTGACATTGTGTGTGTGTGTGTGTGTGTGTGTGTGTGTGTGTTACTGTGTGTGTGTGTGTGTGTGTGTGTGTGTGTGTGTGTGTGTGTGTGTGTGTGTGTGTGTGTGTGTGATTTTATTCTACAATAACATTCTATTCATTCTACAACAACTTGAACATGCACATCTTGTATTGCGTTGCCTCATACATGTCAAGCTGGGTGTATGTTTGCTTGTTTGCCTTTTTGCTTGTTTGTTTGATTGTTTGTGATTGCTGATTCTATACAAGATGAGGAAACGTGTAATTAGGGCAACGATGCATGTCTGTAGTAGTGTTGACTTTCCCAGAGGGACAATGGCGACGCGGCGTCACGCTTGACCTGACGTCACCAGTCTGTGAAGTTGAGGAAGAAGTCTTATTGACACAACTGCTTGAATCTATCTTTAATGTTCGTCATTACCATGGGACTCGTCACGCTGGACCGACCCCCCCCCTCTCCCTGCATCGCAGCCCCCCCCCCTCCCCCACACACACCTCCTGCTTCTCTGATTGTATTACAGAGTCAATACTGTATTCGTATTTGTCTATTATATTCTTGCCAAGAAAGAGGCGGTCACGAGATGGTCCCTTTTATGGAGTACCCCAAGCTGTGTATGTAGGTTTGTGCGAATTTCGTCAGAGGAGAACAACTGAAGGGGACCTGGAGGAAAGATTCAGCTGATTATTTCACACCAATGCGAATCCATTGCCTGTATCGTCACAACTAACAAGAAGGTGTGAAATGTTACCAGACAGCTTGACTGTATCGAGGCACTGTAGTTAGAAATCAAGACTCGCAGATGTCGTGGCAAACTAGCAAACTATTGCTTTGATTAAAAAAAACACAAAAAAAAACGCGTTGAAATTAGAATTGAAACCGAATGTAGATATGGAATTTAAAGGTGGTCGTCTACATTTTTGCTTTTTTTCAATAATCTTATGGTTAGATTTCGCTAAAAAGTTATGTCAGATGATGAATGAACCATGAGGAAAAAAGTTACAGAAAAAAAAATATATGTAAAAAAAGATTTTATTTTTGGGTAGCGTGACTCACAAATAAGGATATCCTACTATGAGTACTACGCTGGAATACTACAATGAATTTTCAAACGGCTACACTGGCTTCGTCTTTCCTGATCGAAAGGTGGTGTATTGTTGATAATTGTAGATAATAGACTCTGCATTTTAATGGTCAAATGGCGATATCGGTATAAAAATGTAGACAAGGACCTTTAAAATGAAAATGGAATTTACGATATGAATAAAACTTAATATTTTTGTGTGTGAATCTAACAGAAATAAAAACAATTTTCCTTTATCTCTAATGTTGTGTAAACAGATTTTTTTTCTTATTCTGTTTTCCTTTTACACTTCATTTTTCATAAAGCTGGAAATGAAAGTGTAATGATGTGTACAATATGTTTTTTGTGTTTTTTTGTGTTTTTTTTTTTTGGGGGGGGGGGGGGGAGTGGGGTAGGGATGGAGGAGAAAGGGTAACTTTGATATTTGGTTATGATGTTGTGTTATTGAAAGTATACTTGTTCGAAACTTACATTGAACTGTTATAAACTAACGCCTAATTGCTCGCTGTCATAGCAGACAGGTGACAGCCTTTTCCTCGACATTCCGGGTTCATAACAAAAATGCAAATTTCTTGCCCACAGCAATATAAAACACGAATAGGCAAAATGACAGCTTGGCATGTATCGAGGCTAATGAGAACAAGATGTGACATTGAACCAATAGAACTCATGCCTCAGTCACTCACAAACGTGTCAGGGATAACCCCTTGTTATCATCAAATGTAAATTCATCGCCCATAGCGTCATAACAAGAAGGTGCTAAATGTTACCACACAGCTTTGACATGTTTCACGGCAGACACTAAATTGCTGATAGGCAAGTAGGCGTTGATTGGGGGAGAGTAGCGAAGCGTTTACAGCACTCTTGACACCCGCCAATGAGTGCACTGACCCGTGTCAGCTTACGGGTATCGTCTTGCCCAAGTTAGTGACCACAGGCTATGATAGGCGTATTGTCTCTTTGTGAATCGGACCGTGATATGAGGAAGGCTCAATAGAGCTAGAAGCAAGACACAGCTACTTGATTACAGCGGGGGAGACTCTTCTCAACTTTGAAGAGGCGAGCCAATCACAGGTGTCCTTGTGTAGAGCTCCAATCAGACTGCTGAAATCAGGGTGTGCGGGGCGGGATGGGGGAGGAGCTTAACCGACTGACCAATGAAGGTGTGTGGTTGTGATCACTTGCACTGAAGAAGGAATCAGTTGTGTAAACAATAAAAGGTCGACTGACGGAGTGGGAATCATCAAAAGCGGATAAACACTCTAGTCCTTAATGGCAAAAAAACCGTAGGACTTTTAATATCAATTTTACTACTGAGAATCATCATTCGCATTTGAGTTTATCGAAGGTGTAACGTGTTCAAAGTTTTCAGTTTACGAATTTATTGGACTTGTGTACATTTTGAATACTGCTTGAGTTTTATTCGACATTCTCATTGATTGTATTTCTACTACTACTGTGTTCTTACTGACGTGAATACTTATTGAAGCCTTGGAACCGAAGGATTTTTGTGCTGTCGAGTGTAGAGGACTTCTTGTATTTCTTTATGGACATGGTAAGTCTATTGTTGTTGTGCTTATGGTGGTGATTATGTTGTTTGCTGTTGCTGTACATTTTATGTGAAAGTGATGTGCGCTTATGTGTGAATGTGGGCACCCGTGTTGGAATGTGTGTTAATAGGGTGTGTATGTACACTGAGCCCAAAAAGTTAAGAATATTTTTTCATTGCTTTAGCCCAGATGTTAAACATTTCGTTCAAATCTGTGGCGCAGTCAGGCTGATCTAGCGTGTAAAAGAGAGCGACCACAATCCTGAACAAGTCGCGTAAGGCGAAATTACTACATTTAGTCAAGCTGTGGAACTCACAGAATGAAACTGAACACACTGCATTTTTTCACAATGACCGTAGTCCGCCGCTCGTGCAAAAGGCAGTGAAATTGACGCTGTGTGGTCGCGCTGTGATGGGACTGGGTGGCCGAGTGGTAACACACTTGCGCTCGGAAGCGAGAGGTTGCGTGTTCGACCCTGGGTCAGGCCGCAATTTTCTCCCCCCTTTCCTAACCTAGGTGGTGGGTTCAAGTGCTAGTCTTTCGGATGAGACGAAAAACCGAGGTCCCTTCGTGTACACTACATTGGGGTGTGCACGTTAAAGATCCCACGATTGACAAAAGGGTCTTTCCTGGCAAAATTGTATAGGCATAGAGAAAAATGTCCACCAAATACCCGTTTGACTTGGAATAATAGGCCGTGAAAGGTGAATGTTCGCCTAATAGGCTTGAAGTTTGCTGGTCGATGTGAATGCGTTATATATTGTGTGTAAAAAATGTCTGTTTGTCTGTCTGTCTGTAAAAAATTCCATTTCAAACGGCAGAAATTAATATGTAAAGCGCGGAGAGCACAGCTGTGGTTCGCGCTATATAAGCTCCCCATAATAATAAAAAAATAAAAATGCACAGCACGCTTTTCTCTGTACCTCCCTTCGTTTTAACTTTCTGAGCGTGTTTTTAATCTAAACATATCATATCTATATGTTTTTAGAATCAGGAACCGACAAGGAAAAGATGAAATAATTTTTAAATCGATTTTAAATTTTTTATTTTAATGATAATTTTTATATTTTTAATTTTCAGAGCTTGTTTTTAATTCGAATATAACCTATTTCTATGTTTTTGGAATCAGAAAATAATGAAAAATATGATGAACGTAAATTTGGATCGTTTTATAAAAAAATATTTTAATTACAGTTTTCAGATTTTTTGATGACCAAAGTCATTCATTAATTTTTAAGCCTCCAAGCTGAAATGCAATACCAAAGTCCGGCCTTTGTCGAAGATTGCTTGGCCAAAATGTGAATCAATTTTATTGAAAAATGAGGGTGTGACAGTGCCGCCTCAACTTTTACAAAAAGCCGGTTATGACGCCATTCAAGACATTTATCCAAAAAATGAAAAAAACGGTCTGGGGATATCATACCCAGAAACTTTCATGTAATATTTAATAAAGATCGGTCCAGTAGTTTACTCTGAATCGCTCTACACACACACTCTCCAAATTTCAAAGAACGATGACTATTTAGATCAGCCTGACTGGGCGGTGGATTTAAACGAAATGTGTATGACTTGTTAGGAAAGACACCAAATAAACTTTCGGATGTAAAATATGCAAAATATCATTCAGTTTAAGTCACTGTTTCGACGGTTGAAAAGGAATCATGCCGTCAAAAACCGCCATTATTGAGGGTAGGCGTGGTCACGGACCTGTGACGCCATACCCAAATATTGCTCAGATTCAAGAAACACATTTTTGAGCAGAAGAAAGACTGATCTTCAAATACACGTATATTTCTGACCAAACAACAGCTGCTTAACATCTGGGCTATACCACTGAAAAAATATTCTTAACTTTTTGTGCTCAGTGTGTGTGTGTGTGTGTGTGTGTGTGTGTGTGTGTGTGTGTGTGTGTGTGTGTGTGTGTGTGTGTGTGTGTGTAAGTAAATATGTCTGATTGTGTCAACAAAGGCTGCTGCAGTTTCATTTGCTTTGCAGCCGGGATTGGAGACGAGGTTGCCTCTTAAGTTGACTGATCATGTTTTCGTTTTTTTCCCCTCAAATGTACAGTTCAGTGACGTGGATGGCGTGTGTCCCTGGATGCCATCAGAGATGGAAGATGTCGACAGGGGTGTGTGGGCGGACGGAATTCGCTTCGAAAGTCAGTTCTACGACCTTGACCGGGAACCTTCGTTCTTCTCTTTGTCTGACCTGAGCGACGACCTAAGGGGGGACAGAGCTGCGGCCTTGATGGATTTATTCAAGGTGAGGGGTTAATGTGTTAGTATGTGTGGATATGTATGTGTGTATATGTATGTGTGTGAGTGTGTGAGTGTGTGTGTGTGTGAGTGTGTGTGTGTGTGTGTGTGTATGTGTGCGGGTTGAAGGGGAAGAATGTGTGTTTGAGAGAGAGAGAGAGAGAGAGAGAGAGAGAGAGAGGGAGAGAGAGAGAGGTTGTGTGTTAAAGAGAGTGAGAGATTGTGTTTGTATTATATGTAGAGAGGGTATATGTAGAGGGGCATATCCGTTGTAGCCTCACATATGTTTTCAAGAATCAACGGATCGAAGGGGAGAGAGAGAGAGAGAGAGAGAGAGAGAGAGAGAGAGAGAGAGAGAGAGAGAGAGGGAGAGGGAGAGGGAGGGAGAGGGAGAGGGAGAGAGAGAGAGGAAGAGAGAGAGAGGTTGTGTGTTAAAGAGAGTGAGAGATTGTGTTTGTGTTATATGTAGAGAGGGTATATGTAGAGGGGCATATCCGTTGTAGCCTCACATATGTTTTCAAGAATCAACGGATCGAAGGGGAGAGAGAGAGAGAGAGAGAGAGAGAGAGAGAGAGAGAGAGAGAGAGAGAAAGAGAGAGAGAGAGAGAGAGAGGGAGAGGGAGAGAGAGAGAGAGAGGGAGAGAGAGAGGGAGGGAGAGGGAGAGGGAGAGGGAGAGGAAGAGAGAGAGAGGTTGTGTGTTAAAGAGAGTGAGAGATTGTGTTTGTATTATATGTAGAGAGGGTTTGTGTGTATGTGTTTATGAGAGAGAGAGAGAATGAGAGACTGTGTGGCGTGTGTGTTCGGGGGAAGCAAGTTTTCCATACAGCATGCATTTATTTACCATTGCAATATTCGTCCTTTCTTCAAAAAGCTTAATGTTTTCTGAATTGACCGATTAATCAGTATGTTCTAGTCTCATGAAACGGATTTCGTCTTAGGCTACTGTCGGTCCTTTTAGTTTGACTGTTACATAACGGAGACATGCGTTTTGTCTTTCATGAACATACCTGCAAAAGTCAATAACTTTGCCGTGTTGTAACAATAATGCAAGACAGCCTGTGGTGTTCTGACACTCACTCGTTTACAGTTTGACATTTGTTAACAACTGTTTTTTCTATCTTGTCCAGGCAACACGTTACGAACCCATTCCAATTTTCCAAGAAACCATGTTAATGGTAGACAGGCTACTGTTGTCCGATGGCAGACTGCCAGACAACATGACCATGACGGTGTTAGTCGCTGCGTCTTACATATCCAGGGTGTCCAACAACCATCCCTGCGTCGAAGACCTGGTTGCCACACTAACGGACAATCTGGAGTTGGACCCTGGGACAGAATTGGCAAACCACGCTGCTCAGATAAACCAGGTCTGTGTGTGTGTGTGTGTGTGTGTGTGTATGTGTGTGTGTGTGTGTGTATGTGTGTTTGTGTGTGTGTGCGTTTGCTTAGATAATTGATTTTGTGATTGTTTGTGCATCATTACCGTTGTATATCCTATGCGCGAAAAGCAGCATTACTGTTTCAATAGTGGCCCAGTCGTGTCCAACACATGATCACATTCGCCTCGAGAAACGCAAAAAGAAAATGTCGCTGACTGCATTGCTAATTTATGTTCCTTTACATTTGTTTCTTGGAATCTTTAAATAATAAGTACATGTACGATAGACTTGTGATGATGTCTGGCGCCGCTTGTACATGTACTAAGCCAAATATTCATGATGCTTTGCCAAGTCAACTTGTGACACTGAAGTCAGTAGAGTGAGGGGTACGAACTTTATATCGTTGATATTTTCAGGTGTAACATGTCACACCTATTTGAGTACATTTGGTTTCCGATTTCAACGAATAGAAATGCTTACTTGACCACTGTCGCGTTTTACACACGATGTGATCTGCACCGTTTGAATATCGTGTAACGTAGAACTGATTGTTTCAGATGTTGGGATATTTTGCTCAGCGCGAAAGGGTTCACACACCCCTAGACTGGTTGGTGCGGTACGTGTCACAGATGCCGGACGTTATTGAGAAGCAAGTGGTGGAGGATGAAATAGAAGTGGTAAGGGAATATTTATTTTTGACAATAATTATGTATTAATTTGTATCAAATCATGCATTTTTAAATCTGTATTTATTTATATATATTAATTTATCTTTATTCATTCACCTATTACCTCTCTTTTTACATTTAGTCAAGTTTTGACTAAATGTTTTAACATAGAGGGGGAATGGATACGAGGGTCGTGGTGTATGTGTGTGTGTGTGTGTGTGTGTGTGTGTGTGTGTGTGTGTGTCTGTCTGTGCGTGTGTGTGTGTGTAGAGCGATTCAGACTAAACTACTGGACCGATATTTATGAAATTTTACATGAGAGTTCCTGGGTTAGGAAACCCCAGACGTGTTTTTCATTTTTTCGATAAATGTCTTTTATGACGTCATATCCGGCTTTTTGTAAAAGTTGAGGCGGCGCTGTCACACCTTCCTTTTTCAATTAAATTGATTGAAATTTTGGCCAAGCAATCTTCGACAAAGGCCGGACTTCGGTATTGCATTTCAGCATGGAGGCTTAAAAATTAATGAATGACTTTGGTCATTAAAAATCTGAAAATTGTAATTAAAATTATTTTTTATAAAACGATCCTTTTATTTTATTTTTCATCATGTTCTGATTCCAAAAACATATAAATATGTTATATTCGGATTAAAAACAAGCTCTGAAAATTAAAAATATAAAAATTATGATTAAAATTAAATTTCCGAAATCGTTTTAAAAACTATTTCATCTTATTTCTTGTCGGTTCCTGATTCCAAAAACATATAGATATGATATGTTTGGATTAAAAACACGCTCAGAAAGTTAAAACGAAGAGAGGTACAGTAAAGCGTGTTATGCAGCACAGCGCAACCGCTACCGCGCTGAACAGGCTTGTCACTTTCACTGCCTTTTGCACTAGCGGCGGACTACGGTCATTGTGAAAAAATGCAGTGCGTTCAGTTTCATTCTGTGAGTTCCACAGCTTGACTAAATGTAGTAATTTCGCCTTACGCGACTTGTTTATTTGTTCTTAGTGTGGTTGTTTCTCTGTTTTATTTATCGCTCTGGTATACTTGTCAAAATGTGTCTTTCATTTTTTTTTATATATAAAATTCTACTATTTCGGAAGCCGGGACTAATATTGTGTACATGTAGGCTTAACTATGTTCACAGTTTTAAGTGCGTTAGCTAGTGAAAGGGTATGTGAGTATGTTTGTGTGGATGTTGCACCCTCTTGCCGTGCACATTAATGTGATTGAATACCGAAGCGCGCGCACACATCAGATCGTTTCTTATGGCAAATCCTTCGGTTTTTTGCCCAATTCATGCTGATCACTACATCCTTTCATATTTTCACTCAGTAAGAACCCATGACTTTGTGTTTAAATACTATTGTGTGGTGTTGTGCTACAGATTGTATCCGTGATTGGAGTAGCTGGATCCCTGGCACATCATAGGCCGTCCACAGTGGCCGCTGCCGTCCTGGTGCACATATTGGAACAACAGGCCGAACCCTACCTCTGTGGTGAGTCATCATCGTCACTGTCCTATCGTGCATGGCTAAATCTAGGGGAGCGGGGTGCTTTGTTCCGGAAGCCCCCCCCCCCCTCTTCCATCCCGGGAAATGTACTTGTTCTCTTTTAGGAGAGACTTGAAATACCTCTTTCTAATGCTATATGTTATCTGCAATTTTAGATTTTCTGTCCTTCAAAGTGGAATACTGCAAGGACCTTCTCAGATTTTTTAGGTTTTTAAAGAGGGGTTTCACGAAACGACTGGAAGTAGTGTACATATATGAGGTTTTTTTCCTCTCTTGCGCGTTCGCATTTAATCAGGTTGACAATGAAAGACTGTCAAGTTTTTGTATGCTTATAAATCTAGTCAAAACGATAGAGGAAGACGTAAAGAGTGGTAAGTTGATGTTAGCAGTGTACTTGTGTTGATGTTAGCAGTGTACTTGTGTTGAATTATGCTGTATGATCGTGTGTTTGTGTTATTAGAAATGCGCAGTGGTGACAAATGTCCATGTTTATGTAAAATAAAAATGGACATTAACGCTTTCTTATCTTATTTTATCTTAAGAGTAGCACTAAATGGTTCCATGGGAAACTTATTTTGTGTAATGTAGCTTTGAGCATAGACTGAAATTAAGGGCGGATGAGATTCGCAGACTTACCCTTCGACATCAGACTCATGATTTCTTTCTTTTCTCAACAGGTTATGATTTATCCGACGTGGCGACGGCGCTGGCAGAAATTCGAAAGATTTTGGACTCCTGTATGTAGTGGACATAATAGATGGACGTAATATGCAGTCGTGTCGGAGTGGAAGCAATATTAACAGCTATTGGGTTTTCAGCGTAGCAATAGGGTCCGATATTTAGACGAGACAAGTATAATGCGACGAGTCGAAGACGAGTCGCATTATACTTGTTCGAGTCTAAATATCGGACCCTATTGCTACGCTGAAAACACAATAGCGATTATATAGCTGTTCTGACCTTGATTTGTTGTTCCAAACTTACAAAATGACAGTTTTTCCGTCGATGCGTTGATCTCAGGTTTTGATAGCAGCTGACGCCGTTTTTTATGCGCATTAGTTTTGCGCAGGCGCCACACTGACTTTGGAAAATAACCTCGATTTCACAACACAGCCGATAAACAGCTTTTTATTCGTTCATTCGTATACAACAAAAAGAAGTTTGAGTTTTTTTAAATTTTGAACAAGACTACTTATGAAGAAGACCAAAACACAACATCAACGGAAAACTGGAAACAACTGAAGAACTAGGATGCAACAAGGGGAGGAGAAGAGAACAGCTAATCCGTACAACGCCGAGCAGACGACAGCGAAGTTTTCAGTTTGGGTGAATGGTATCGCTTGTCTTCCCCCCGCGGGTTAGGGGGAAGAATTTACCCGATGCTCCCCAGCTTGTCGTAAGAGGCGACTAACGGATTCTGTTTCTCCTTTTACCCTTGTTAAGTGTTTCTTGTATAGAATATAGTCAATTTTTGTAAAGATTTTAGTCAAGCAGTATGTAAGAAATGTTAAGTCCTTTGTACTGGAAACTTGCATTCTCCCAGTAAGGTAATATATTGTACTACGTTGCAAGCCCCTGGAGCACATTTTTGATTAGTGCTTTTGTGAACAAGAAACAATTGACAAGTGGCTCTATCCCATCTCCCCCTTTTCCCCGTCGCGATATAACCTTCGTGGTTGAAAACGACGTTAAACACCAAATAAAGAAAGAAAGAATCGCTTGTCTCGTCATGAAGCGAATTTGTCAACCTCAGTTATGAACGACTACATGAATGTTAGTGCCATGGGTTGTACATCAATACTTCAGAGGGGAAGTGGGGTATTTAGTGTGGAGTTACGAGATAAGAAAGTCGGCCATATGCTTTTGGATATTGGCAAAAATGGCCGACTTCCGTAGCATTATGCTTTGATGATCGGAAGAGACCATCCAATCACAGCCCCCGAATTCCCGCACGTGTCCATCAGAATAACTATATAGCCACTTTTTTCACCGAGGAAATGTTTTTTATTATTACATTTAGAGTTTTTTTGTCCGCCTGTTGTCTTTTTTCTTTGATGTTATTTTGATTCAAAGTAAAAGCACTTTGCAACTCCAGTAATATTCTAGGGAGAAATAGTGAAATGTTTGTTTTTATTTTTTTTATTTTTTTATTTTTTGTTTTGTTTTTGTTTTTGTGGTTGTTTGTTTGTCTTTTGTCTTTTTCTGTAAAATGTATCCACGGGTGCTTTTGTTATTTTTTGTCGCTATACTTTGTTTAGTCTATGGTTCACCTTTTTATGCTTGTCTGTACTACTAGTATGGAATTCACAAACTTGATGTTTCTGTATGAAGTGAGCAATCACCACACACACGCATAAGCAAAGACACCAGATACATTCCAAACCCTGACACGCTCAACACAACCTGCTAAGCAAGTATCATAATATATATTGATGTACAGAAGAACAAGCACACGTTCCTTTCCTTTGTGATAATATGTTATTTGTGGGCAAAAGAAAAAAAAAGAAAAAAAGATGAAGTAGTTGTATATAGAAAACAGATTCTTTGTCTGAAATTGCCGACTCAAAATGTGTTTAAATGTTTTGTGTGATTGTATATAGCCATGATTACATAGCTGCCGACATTATATCAGCAAAGGAATAACACACTCGTCTGTCCCAATTTATTGTATTGCCGGCATGAAGGCGTGTGTGTGTGTGTGTGTGTGTGTGTGTGTGTGTGGGTGGGTGGTGTGTGTGTGTGTGTGTGTGTGTGTGGGTGTGTGTGTGTGAGCCATACTGGGCATTTGATTAGAAAATACAAGTATTTATTCCTGGGACTTCATTTTTTTGCAAAAGTGTAGTCACTCACTCCTACACACACACACACACACACACACACACACACACACACACACACAAACACACACACACATACACATATAGGCACGCGCGCGCACAAACACACACACACACACACACACCATACACACACAGACACACACCATACACACACAGACACACACACGCACACACACATTGCTATTATAAACTTGGCCAACAAAGTATACACACACACACACACACACACACACACACGCTCGCGCGCACACATACACATTCTCTCTCTGTGTCTGTCTGTCTGTCTGCCGTCTGTCGCTCTCTCTCTCTGTCTCGCTCTGTGTGACAAAAAACCCCACCTTCACAGAGTTATTTCCAACTATCGTCAATTGTGTCGGGTAAAACTTGACAGGTAAATGGTCTTATTCCCCCCTCTGCTTCTTTACCTCTGTAAACTTGTAGAGCTAGTTATTTTTCGATAAACACCCAGCAACCAAACAAATAACGACCCAGCAACAGCCTGAATCCTCGATAGCGCAATGGGTTGAGAAGCTGTTCTGCGTCGGTACTACTTTTGCGACTGAAAAGTTCCGAACGCTCTAATGTACGAAGTATACATCTCTGGAGCAAACAATACAAACATACCGCATTTAAATTAACAACTACAGGCTTGAACACATGAATCTCCATATAAAATCCATGAGTCTGGTTGTTTTCTGAATCTAGATCTGCTGTGCACAAACGTTCATCACAAGCAAATTCCCAAGGCAAGTAACTCTCATACTTTGTCTAGCGACAAGAGTAGTTCCCCTTTCAAATTTCTTTTCACTCAGTTTCTTCGACAACAGACTGCAATCCGACGGTCAGTTTTCAACAATATTTCATTTAATAAACAGATCACACGCAACCAAATGCACACATCTCATTAATTTAAACAACATAAAGCGGTTTCATACACTATTTTCCCCAGAAAACTGAACTTCATACAGTTTTTAACGTTGGAACACGGGTGCAAAAGTTCGTCTGCTAGTCCCATTTGACGAAAGAACATTATCCTAAGCGATACCAAAACATATACAGAACACACAATATCTGCCTTTGCCGCCACAGCAGAATAACAGCATATCTGTGTGCTTGATTTTAGTCCAAAATAGGAAAACTGACAAGAAGTGTTAACAGAATGGAATGATTTGCACGGAACTATACAACCGCGCATTAATCGATCGCCTGCGCAGGTTGACTGGTTGAGTGAATAGGATTCGATCAAACTTTCGCAAAAAAACTCCTCTTTTCTTTGAATAACTGAAGAAAGGAGGAATAAAGAGGTTACACACTCG
>NC_090254.1:43375893-43377393 GCF_037325665.1 Littorina saxatilis | reverse complement strand
GTGATCGGGAGGTCGTGGGTTCGAACCCCGGCCGGGTCATACCTAAGACTTTAAAATTGGCAATCTAGTGGCTGCTCCGCCTGGCGTCTGGCATTATGGGGTTAGTGCTAGGACTGGTTGGTCTGGTGTCAGAATAATGTGACTGGGTGAGACATGAAGCCTGTGCTGCGACTTCTGTCTTGTGTGTGGCGCACGTTAAATCTCAAAGCAGCACCGCCCTGATATGGCCCTTCGTGGTCGGCTGGGCGTGAAGCAAACAAACAAACAAACAAGGGTTACTGGTGTCAATTTGCCAAACCACTTCATCATAAAATCCCAACTCCGCACAGAAAGCATGCAGACTGTTGATTGGTTGTACGTGTCCAAGTGGAGCTGTGGACAGATCAGAGATCGCGAGAAGACGCTTTCATGAGAAGGAACGTGCAGTTGACGTGTACGTGTGCTTGCTAGCAGTGTGTGAGAACATGGTTTTCATTTGACGGTTAACGGTTAAGTGCGTAGATTTAATGGCTCGACCCTGGCCTATGTCTCAGTTTTAATACCATACTGTGATACAGTGAAATCCGCTTTTAAGAACAGGAGCTACCCGGCTTCAAATGCACCGTTTTTCTCATCAAGTCATTTGACCACAGCATTCATGAAACAAAACTGTCTGTGGTAACATTCGGTGTGCTTTTGCTTCCATGTATGTAGAGTAATAGTATATTATCAAAAACAAAATGTGCGTTTAGATTGACTTAGTAAAAATCATTAAATGAAAAATAAGCATCAATAAGAATCAAAACATGTTAGCTCACGGATGACAAGATAATTTCAAAAGTTTTCATCGGAATGATTTGAACTTTTGTAGAATTGTTTTAGACATCCTGAGAGATGTTTTGTTCCAGAGAATTTTCTCGTTCAATCTAAGAGCAATTTGTTTAGGGACCATATACTATCATTCTACGTACATTGAAGCAGATGCACACCAAATGTTAACACGAACAGTTTGTTTGTTTGTTTGTTTGTTTGTTTGTTTGCTTAACGCCCAGTCCACCACGAAGGGGGATATCAGGGCGGTGCTGCTTTGACGTTTAACGTGCGCCACACACAAGACAGAAGTCGCAGCACAGGCTTTATGTCTCACCCAGTCACATTATTCTGACACCGGACCAACCAGTCCTAGCACTAACCCCATAATGCCAGACGCCAGGCGGAGCATCCACTAGATTGCCAATTTTAAAGTCTTTGGTATGACCCGGCCGGGGTTCGAACCCACGACCTCCCGCTCACTGGGCGGACGCCTTACCACTAGGCCACCGTGTTGCGGTTACACGAACAGTTCTTTTTTATGAACGTTGTGGTCAAATGACTAGGACGAGAAAAACGGTGTATTTGAAGGTAGCTCCTTCCCTTCAGACCTGACAAATCTGTGAAAATCAGGTCTTCAAAAGGAGGGAGTCTTCAAAGGGGGATACAGTTACAGAGGCCATGAACAGGGAATCTCATAAAATAAAGTCT
>NC_090254.1:43368393-43370893 GCF_037325665.1 Littorina saxatilis | reverse complement strand
TCACGGGATGTATCCGAGAACTTGATGTCAATATTGTTCAAAGAGATGGCCTGTGGGAGTTCTGAAATAGACTTAGCATGGGTAGGGGTGGAGTATGAAAAACGCATGGCTTCAGTTTTGTCGTCATTTAGTTTGAGTTTGTTCTCTTCCATCCATGCCCCGACATCTCTCACACACTCCTGTAGCGACAGAACCAAATCTGGGCACTTGTCATGTGATGCGGAATGATTGATCTGCGTATCATCTGCGAAGATTTCGTGTAGCACACAATGATTCTCTATGAGAGTTGTCAGCGGTGCTGTGTACATAATGAACAGCACCGGGCCTAACACAGAACCTTGGGGAACACCAAACACAAGAGAGGTTTCAGCAGATTGTTGGCCATCGATCAGAACAAACTGTTTCCTGTCTGAGAGATAATTTTGAATCCAAGAGAGAGCCATCTCGCTAATGCCAAAGTAGTGCTCTAGACGATATAAGAGAATGTCATGGTCTATCGTATCAAAAGCCGCAGACAGATCTAAAAGCAAGAGGACGGATGTTTTGTCCTGGTCTAGAGCGGTCAGAAGGTCATTCAAAATACGAAGAAGAGCCGTTTCCGTGCTGTGCCGTGGTCGATAGGCTGACTGGTGGGCACTAAGAAGGTTGTGGGATGAGAGATGTGAGGCAAGCTGTCGGAGAACAAGTTTTTCGAGAATTTTCGATAGAAAAGGAAGGTTTGAGACGGGTCTATAGTTTTTCAACTCGTTGGAATTGAGAGAAGCTTTCTTCAGCAGTGGCTTTACTAAAGCGGTTTTGAATTCCGTGGGGACAACGCCAGAAGAGAGTGATTCGTTCACTATGGTAGTGATGGTAGGGAGGAGGATGTCGATGTTTTGAATAAGTAGTTTGGATGGAATCGGGTCAAGTTCGCACGTCTTGGGGGCGGTTTTTAGAATTAACTTCTTGACATCGTCTTCAGACACAGTGGTGAAAGCTAAAAAGGGAGTGCCTTGAAACGGATCGGTAGGAAATGCGCTTTGTGTGTTTGCAACATGCGAAAAGCTGTCACGTATCGAAAGGATTTTGTTCTTGAAGTAGTCACTAAAAAGGGCCGGAAGTTGTTGAACGTCAAAGACGGTAGGCAAGGAGGCTTTTTTTACGCGTGCCTAACAGTGTGGTCATATTGTTGAAGAGCTGTTTGCATGTGGCACTGGAAGAAACCATAGCAGAATAAAATGACGTTTTAGCATTATGCACAAGGTCGGTGACCTTCTGTTTCACGGCATCATACATCTGCATGTTGATTGTCAGTGGTGAGGAGCGCCAGCGACGTTCTGCCCTTCGACGCTCGTAGAACAGTGTGCTACATCACACTGTGCTCAAGACTGATCACAGATAGTGTGTTCAAGACTGATCACAGATAGTGTGTTCAAGACTGATCACAGATAGTGTGTTCAAGACTGATCACAGATAGTGTGTTCAAGACTGAT
The DNA here is from genome assembly GCF_037325665.1 of Littorina saxatilis. Taxonomy (NCBI): domain Eukaryota; kingdom Metazoa; phylum Mollusca; class Gastropoda; order Littorinimorpha; family Littorinidae; genus Littorina; species Littorina saxatilis. Next base: position 43,369,421 of record NC_090254.1, on the reverse strand, counting down.
CACAGATAGTGTGTTCAAGACTGATCACATATAGTGTGTTCAAGACTGATCACATATAGTGTGTTCAAGACTGATCACAGATAGTGTGTTCAAGACTGATCACAGATAGTGTGTTCAAGACTGATCACAGATAGTGTGTTCAAGACTGATCACAGATAGTGTGTTCAAGACTGATCACAGATAGTGTGTTGAAGACTGATCACAGATAGTGTGTTCAAGACTGATCACAGATAGTGTGTTCAAGACTGATCACAGATAGTGTGTTCAAGACTGATCACAGATAGTGTGTTCAAGACTGATCACAGATAGTGTGTTCAAGACTGATCACAGATAGTGTGTTCAAGACTGATCACAGATAGTGTGTTCAAGACTGATCACAGATAGTGTGTTCAAGACTGATCACATATAGTGTGTTCAAGACTGATCACAGATAGTGTGTTCAAGACTGATCAAAGATAGTGTGTTCAAGACTGATCACAGATAGTGTGTTCAAGACTGATCACATATAGTGTGTTCAAGATTGATCACAGATAGTGTGTTCAAGACTGATCACATATAGTGTGTTCAAGACTGATCACAGATAGTGTGTTCAAGACTGATCACAGATAGTGTGTTCAAGACTGATCACATATAGTGTGTTCAAGACTGATCACAGATAGTGTGTTCAAGACTGATCACAGATAGTGTGTTCAAGACTGATCACAGATAGTGTGTTCAAGACTGATCAAATATAGTGTGTTCAAGACTGATCACAGATAGTGTGTTCAAGACTGATCACAGATAGTGTGTTCAAGACTGATCACAGATAGTGTGTTCAAGACTGATCACAGATAGTGTGTTCAAGACTGATCACAGATAGTGTGTTCAAGACTGATCACATATAGTGTGTTCAAGACTGATCACAGATAGTGTGTTCAAGACTGATCACAGATAGTGTGTTCAAGACTGATCACAGATAGTGTGTTCAAGACTGATCACAGATAGTGTGTTCAAGACTGATCACAGATAGTGTGTTCAAGACTGATCAC
>NC_090254.1:43360893-43363393 GCF_037325665.1 Littorina saxatilis | reverse complement strand
TGTGCGGTGGGGTGTGTGTGTTGTACGTGTGTGTGTGAGTATGTGTGTGTGTGTGTGTGTGTGTTTGTTATGTACTTGTGTGTGTGTGTGTGTGTGTGTGTGTGTGTGTGTGTGTGTGTGTGAGGGGGAGACACAGACACAGACAGAGAGACAGAAAGAGACAGAACGAGACACAGACACAGACACAGAAAAGCTGAGAGAGTACACAAGCAATTCGTACAAGAATAATAGCAGAAGAAATACATGTGTGTCAAAGTCTGTACGAGTGAATTCTACTCCGCACACACCTACTAAGCAGTTCATATACGGTAACGTTTTCCGAATGATAAACACACGATCTGCATTCATATCTCTCACCTTACCACATGTTTGAACAAGAACTCTATCTTTGGAAACAGCGTTTTCAATGAAAAGCCTATACATGTTCAAATCAACTTTTCAAAACCTGATTCGCAAAGCGCAACTGCCTAGCATGTGACCACACTAAGTTTTCGGTGTTAAAAGGCAAAGCACAAGAGAAAGAAAAATATACCGCCAGCTTTCATATCGATTTATTGATCGATTCTGCCGGATCGCTAGAGCGAATCATGATGATTTATTCATTGTCCCAATGGAACATATAGAAAGGGAAAAGCGGGGAGAGGATTGACAAACACAGAACCGCTGCAATATGCCTGCAAAGATTATCTTTTAGCATGTGTGTGTGTGTGTGTGTGTGTGTGTGTGTGTGTGTGTGTGTGTGTGTGTGAGTGTGTGTGTGTGTGTGTGTGTAAACATTTTTTAGTTCGTCATCTGCCGTACTACTGACTGTATGTCAGCCTTGGAGTTGAACGTTTTAGGAACAAGTTTCTGATTATAGAAATACGTTGTGAACAAAACTAACTCATGCTCAAGCTTGTCTTGTCAGGCATCTTTCATTACGGCAACAGGTCTTCTTGAGGCAAACATAAGCTATTCTGGAAATATTTAGTGATGTGAAATATAGGTAAACATTTGCTGAACATTTGTAGGTAGTGAATGTGAAAACTAGAGTTCACTGTGAATTGACTGGAGAATGCTCAAACAAAACGTACTTTTAACGGCTTAAGTCAAATGACCGCACTTACTATGTTTATTAAAGCCCTCAGCCATCATCGAAAAAAAAATTCTCAAGAATTTGTCAGGTGAAGCTAAAAGCCCTGTGTTTATACGCATGCCTTTGATATACAGTTTCGCCTTCTTCTTCAGCACTCATAAAATCACAACTAACTAGTTTAATCACAGTTCCTATGTAAGACTTAACAATAATGATATCTGCCCCTTTAAGAGAGATTTTTGTTGACTATGTTCACAGGACGTAATAGCTAGCTAGATTTTGCAAGGCCGGCCACAAATCGACGTTTTTACTGATCAGCTCTTGCGAATGAAAAAGAACCGTGAGTTAATCCCCAGTAAGCTCACCTAAATTGACCAAACACACCAAACTGCAATTAGGCAAGGTTCACATTACGCTTGCTTGCATGACGTTGGCTGCTGTTGAATTGTATGGACAACAGTAACATAATCTGCCGCACTTAAAAAAAATCAATCAAAAACATCTCACTGCAATTAGGCAAAACTCAAGTCACATTTGGTTACATGTATTTATTTATATGGGAGATTTATATAGCGCTTGACGTTCTCTAAGCGCTTTACATATTAATTTCTGCCGTGTGAGATGGAATTTTTTTCCACAATATATCACGCATTCACAACGGCCAGTAAATCTCAAGCCATTACGGCGAATATGCACTGTTCACGGCCTATTATATGTAACGTTGTATTGTATGGTAACAGTAACATAAGCCGTCGTATTCCGAAATCAATCAAAAACATATAACTTAACAACTGCAATTAGGCAAAGATCATGTTACATTTACATACAATTAAAGCTTTGCACTAAATCCATTATCGCGTTACATTTTTACGGCTTCTGCCAGAAGAAAGTCTCACTCGAGACTGCCCATGATCCATAAAACGCTTCCAGACTTGGTCATAATCCACGATACTTGCTCTCCACTTGACCACTGTAAACATTCCCAACCGATAATTGACCAGTAAACTATCGCACCACTCGGGTCAAGGGCACATAATCTCGTGAAGACCGTACTGTTGACCCTCTACAAGCAGTCCGTGTCAACAGAGTTACGTCCCTTCCGGCTAGCCACACTTTCGGTGCAAATCCTATCGTAAACAGTGCCAGTGGAACTCATCTTCTGAGACGTTGCAATCACCCCTTTCCCCTATTTGATACACCACCACCGAAGCTTCTTCCACCCCCCCCACCCCCCACCCTTACACCCCGACCGTCAACTTTGTTTAAAAACACTGATTTCACAGTTTCAATTTATGACTTGTGTGAAATAAGTGTGGCATTTCTGAGAAAACCGTAACTGTGGTCAAACAAATTGTTCATGTGCTTCCCAGGCCAGCATTCCATTACTTTTCATTTGTGTCACAATGTGCTATCACTGATACTTCC
>NC_090254.1:43323393-43348393 GCF_037325665.1 Littorina saxatilis | reverse complement strand
CCGTTGTTCTCCTGTAAATGATTCCGGTTACCATCCCAGATCAGTCTTGACTTTCACTTAGGATGATTAAACCTCCACTTGGACGAGTACCCAAACTTAACTGCCTACCTCAGTGCCCGCGTACTGTGCAGGGAGGGAGTTATGTGATACATTAATTTCCTAAATAACCCTGGTGTCAATAAGTAAAAGACAAATCTAAATCTTCATGAGAAGCAGTCCGGATGTTGATTATTGGTGCATATCTAAATACAGGGATAGCTAGCCTTATCCCATGTATAACCTAGACGGATCTGAGATGATGATCCGCTTTTTTTAGGCATTCCTTTAAGCAGCATTCTTACAACAATTTCAAAGTTCACCATGAACAGATTCAAATGTTTAAAAGATCTGTCAAAAACTAACAAAGTTTAATTCGACTACAGTTCGTCTTTGGGTTTGGGTTTGCGGTAGATCCTTGGTCTTTGGTCTTTCGTCCCCTTGTCGGTTTTGGGTGGAACTTTTCTTATCTGGAACGATGGATCTACTTCCGGTGCGCTGCGCGCGCATCGGAAACCGACGTTAGAGGCTGTGTAATCTGGAGGCTGGCCCATTCTGGAGAAACAAATACCAGAAGTAACATGATTACAATGTGTGCATCGCAGTTAAAAGGAACACACCTTCTCATGACAACTGTGTGGCTCAATCCCGCAGATCTGGCCAGGGGTGTTACACGATCCTTCCACTTGGTCACATACACCAAATCAACAGGCTGGTTGCTCTTTGTGCAAAGTGGACATTAAATTTTGTAGATGAATTAATTTCTTCAAATAACAAAGCAAAACTAAAACACCCGCTGCAGTAACACAATCAATTCATCCAACAATTCCCACTGTGCTACTCATGTTTGGTATGTGACCAAGTGGAGGAATAGTGTTAAACCATGTATCTGTTCTTGACAAGAATGAGCATGCCCTTAAAGTGGGTGAGTAAGTTATTGGTGGTTACGAGAGTGAGCGAGTTTATGAGTCAAAGAACGGGTGGGAAGGTGCATTGGAATAAGTGGGAAGGTTTGTTTGTTTGTTTGTTTGTTTGCTTAACGCCCAGTCGACCACGAAGGGCCATATCAGGGCGGTGCAGCTTTGACATATAACGTGCGCCACACACAAGACAGAAGTCGCAGCACAGGCTTCATGTCTCACCCAGTCACATTATTCTGACACCGGACCAACCAGTCCTAGCACTAACCCCATAATGCCAGACGCCAGGCGGAGCAGCCACTAGATTGCCAATTTTAAAGTCTTAGGTATGACCCGGCCGGGGTTCGAACCCACGACCTCGAGTGGGAAGGTAAGAGAGCGAGTAAATGAATGAGTGCACGGGTGAGTGAACCAGCAATCAAGCAAATGAGCGGCTGGTTGAGGGGTTGAGGGGTTGAGGCAAGAAGACTTTCAGACACACACTGAATCAGTTTTTCTTAATCAAGCCTGAAAATGACTTTGCGAAGTCTTTTTGCCCAAACTATAGTGCAACAGCTTTGTTCAGCGAGCTTCGCGAAGTAGGCAGCGCGCAGTCGACTTTGCCCAATTGATATCAGGCGTAAAGGACGTGCATCTAGCCCTGCACATTTTACTTGACGAGTCGCAGCCAACACCCCCCACCCCCTTTTCCCAATTCTTCCACGTAACAAAATATCTACGTACCTCTGGCCATTGCGAACTGGGAGGTTGATATCACCATCTACAGAGTCAACGAAAGACACCCCACACACCCCCACCCCCCCCCCCCCCCCCCACCCTTCAGATTTCAGCTGACGAGTCACACTCCCGGGCCGTTACACCCCCCCCCACCCCCCATTTAATCTACCACACGTACCTCTGGCCATTGCGAACAGGGAGGTTGACATCGCCATCTACAGAGTCCACAAAAGATCCTCCCTTCAGCACGTGCATCTGACCTTGGAGGTCACGACTGATGAGTCGCTCGTAGTAACGGCTGTGTGTCCATTCCCACACGTTGCCAATCAGATCGTAGAATCCTGGAGGAAATTATTAGCAGTGTAATCAAAAACAAGAAAAGTTACATTTTGGGAATGTTTACTTCGAGACAAAACACGTTCGCGTCCTGAATTAAACGTTCCAAGAATTTACAATTTCTCGTGTTTTGATTTTTGATTTGGAACGTTTGCAGTCTGCCTGTTTTGGGTTAATAGCAGTGTATGTAAACATGTATGGATTCCTTGCTTTATCACAGAACACTGGTGTTTTGGTGTTGTGCGTAAGTTTGATGTATGTATGTCTCTGGTTTGATGTATTATACTCGTTATATCAGTACTTTTCTCTGTTGCGGATATCATCAGTCAATACATCAATCAATTCATCAATGAACAAACACAATCTCAAACAAACAAGACCAAGTGCGCTGCAAAATGTAAAATGGTCCTTATAAAAATAAATAGCCATATGACACCTAAAAAATACCTGGTCGCAAATATGGGTCATATTTTTGTTATTGTAGTGGTTGGATAGTCTGTCGTATACACATTCCCCCACCCCCACCCACCCTCCGCACCACATTCTCTCTCTCTGTCTCTCTCTCTGTCTCTGAGACGCTGCAACAACAACTTGTGTATTTCTGTGGCAGTAATGAGGATAATGTGATGAACAGCTTCAGCAGATTTGTGTTCTTCATGTTACAGAAGAGACGAACCCTTATAAATCAGGTTCAGTGACATGTCATCAGGGTCTTAATGTATTTGTTGAATTTTATGCGTGACTATAATTTATAACTGTGCAGATATTGCTGTTATTTTAACCACTATTGTAAGAGGCTGTGGCCATAGACAATTACAGATTTGTTCTTGTTCTTGTTCTCTGTCTCTGTCTTTCTCTCTGTCTCTGTTTCTTTGTCTCTCTGTCTGTCTCTCTCCCTGTGTCTACCTTCTCTGTCTCTCTGTCTCTCTCTCTCTGTCTCTCTCTGTGTCTCTCTCTCTCTCTCTGTCTCTCTCTCTCTCTGTCTCTCTCTCTGTCTCTCTCTCTGTCTCTCTGTCTCTCTCTGTCTCTCTCTGTCTCTCTGTGTCTGTCTCTCTCTCTCTGTCTGTCTCTCTCTGTGTCTCTCTCTGTCTCTCTCTGTCTCTCTCCCTCTCTCTGTCTGTCTCTCTCTGTATGTCTGTCTGTCTCTCTCTGTCTGTCTCTCTCCCTCTCTCTCTGTCTGTCTCTCTCTCTGTCTCTATCCCTCTCTCTGTCTGTCTCTCTCTCTGTCTGTCTCTCTCTGTCTCTCTCTCTGTCTATCTCTCTCTGTCTATCTCTCTCTGTCTCTCTCTGTCTCTCTCTGTCTCTCTCTCTCTCTCTGTCTCTCTCTCTCTGTCTCTCTCTCTGTCTCTCTCTCTCTGTCTCTCTCTGTCTCTCTCTCTCTGTCTCTCTCCCTCTCTCTGTCTGTCTGTCTCTCTCTGTCTGTCTCTCTCTCTCTGTCTCTCTCCCTCTCTCTGTCTGTCTGTCTCTCTCCCTCTATCTGTCTGTCTCTCTCTCTCTGTCTCTCTCCTCTCTCTCTATTTGTCTCTCTCTGTCTCTCTGTCTCTCTCTCTCTGTCTCTCTGTCTCTCTGTCTCTGTCTCTGTCTCTCTCTCTCTCTCTCTCTCTCTCTCTCTCTCTCCCTAGCTCTTTATCTCTCCTGCCCACCCTAACACATTATTTTAATCCGCTTAATGATAATGACTCACCGATATAGTTCTGAGGTCTAAAGGCATCGACCGGATTGGTGGATTTATAGCCATCAGCTTCCGAATTATCTTCGGGCCATTTTCCCTGTCGACAAAACAAACTTCATAAAGGAACATTCCTTGCATGAAGACTCATTTTTGGCTTACCATCTCAGACCTGACCAGGCTTCGACACTGAATAAGAACATTCTTCCACTTGTATGTTTACCAAAATTCAACATCCTGCCAGCTTCCCGTGCAAAGTGTTTTTTAAAACTAGTTTCAATTGACACATTATTTCACAAAACAATCAACAGGTTTAGGCTGCACAGAGAGCACACAAGCTGTTAATCATCGGTGTGTGTTCAGGTAGAATAATCTTATCCCATTATCTGGCCAGATCTGAGATGATGAGTCCAATTCTTTCTTTCTTTATTTGGTGTTTAACGTCGTTTTTAACCACGAAGGTTATATCGCGACGGGGAAAGGGGGGAGATGGGATAGAGCCACTTGTCAATTGTTTCTTGTTCACAAAAGTACTAATCAAACATTTGCTCCAGGGGCTTGCAACGTAGTACAATATAATGTATTACCTTACTGGGAGAATGCAAGTTTCCAGTACAAAGGACTTAATATTTCTACACCAAATCTTGACTAAAATCTTCACAAAAATTGACTATATTCTATACAAGAAACACTTAACAAGGGTAAAAAGAGAAACAGAATCCGTTAGTCGCCTCTTACGACATGCTGGGGAGCATCGGGTAAATTCTTCCCCCTAATCCGCGGGGGGTTGAGTCCAATTGTGTACGCAGGAAGGGCAGTGCCTTTAAAATACGCTTTGTGAATGTCACACGTCATTAAACTGATGCGTGTGTTGAAAGCATGGTGATGCTCTGGTTACGATTCACAAAGGGATATTGCGAGAAACACGTTCAGTGATCCCTTGGCCAAAGTATCACTTAATTAACCCATGCCCTATAGCTAGTTAACAACTCAAACCCCTTAAATATGCACTGCGGTTTCAACACACCATTTAACTGATGCGTCTGTTAAAATGATAATGATGCTCCTGTTACGATTATCGAAAAGCTTTTGACACAAACATGTCTTCTAATCCCTTGACTCATATTGCCACTTCACCAATTTCCGCGTCGCCAAAACAAACTCCCTAAAATACACATTTAGAATTTCACACATCATTTAACTGATGTGTTTGAGGAGAGGATTCTGATTCTCCGGTTACGATTAGCTAAAGGTTATCAGGAGGCGATTTGTCTTGTATCCCAGAACCAAATTTTCACTTCATTAATTCACTTGCCCACAAAACAAACTTAACTCTTTAAAATTTATATTGCATTTCCAACAAAACCATTGAACTGACGCCTCTGATGAAATTAATTTTGGATTATCGTAAGACATATTTTCAACGGTCCTATCATTTTGTCATGTTTCTTCCTACGAGGCAATGTCGTTGAAATGGCTATCCTGGTATACACTTTGGTACACCAACGCATTTTTTCGAAATAAAAGTTCTATATTGATGTGTAATCAGAATCACTCTAACGCAGCAAGGAGATGCATCCGTTTATGTTCAGTTGCGGATATAATGCAACATTAGACTAATGCAGCTTTCTCATAAAAGACTTCTTTATTATGCCAACCGTCGAATGATTCTGTGAAGAACACAGCATTACATTTACAAATGTGACCCTCCACCACGGCATGAGTCGCATGTCACCTCGCGCGGTTCTGCGCTAGGCTAGATATAAGTCCGGGGGAACTGTGGTAACAGTGTGAGGGTCACCTTAGTCACAGGCTTATAACTCGAAAAGTGTTCGCTCTTTTCTAAAACGGTTTTCACCACTGGATAGAGCATAAAACACTCTTTTGGAAAATGTAAAAATATGAAAATCATGCAAAGGTGACATGCGACTCATTTCGTGGTGGAGGGTCACAAATATGCATGGAATGGGAAACATTCCAACAGAAGATAGATAGGCAGAATGGTCGACTACTGTGCGACATGGCAAGTTGAACTCAGAAGACAAAGAAGACAGACACAATGACAGAGTGCTAGCTGATGGGAGTACGACTGAACGGAAAAACTGGCAAACAGGCCAAGCAACACATGTCAGGCTAGCAAACAGAAGCTGTAACCGAAATGCAGACAAACACGTTTGGTAAAGAAAAGAAACTTGGCATATATCTGCAGCACAAACAGAGAAAGACTGATTTGAAAAAAAAAGCCAATACGAAAGATGGGATGTGACGTCATTAGTCGAACAACAAAAAGAAGGAAATAACGAGACAAGAATTCTGGAAAAGAGAGGAAAAACCACCCGGCAAAAACAATTTAAAACACAAAAGTAAACACATTCTTCCAAAGCGCACAAATTCTTTTTTTTAATTCTTTTGTTAAGAAAGAGTATAGATTGCCACTCTCCGCCCACCCACCCCCCCCCCCCCAGCAGAAAATCTGGCAATGCACAGGACTGGGTGGCCGAGTGGTAACGCACTTGCGCTCGGAAGCGAGAGGTTGCGAGTTCGACCCTGGGTCAGGGCGTTAGCAATTTTCTCCCCCCTTTCCTAACCTAGGTGGTGGGTTCAAGTGCTAGTCTTTCGGATGAGACGAAAAACCGAGGTCCCTTCGTGTATACTACATTGGGGTGTGCACGTTAAAGATCCCACGATTGACAAAAGGGTCTTTCCTGGCAAAATTGTATGGGCATAGATAAAAATGTCCACCAAAATACCCGTGTGACTTGGAATAATAGGCCGTGAAAAGTAGGATATGCGCCGAAATGGCTGCGATCTGCTGGCCGATGTGAATGCGTGATGTATTGTGTAAAACAAATTCCATCTCACACGGCATAAATAAATCCCTGCGCCTTGAATATGTGCGCGATATAAATTGCATAAAAAAAATAATAAAAAAAGAATTAAAAAAATCCCTGCGTTTAGAACTGTACCCACGGAATACGCGCGATATAAGCCTCATATTGATTGATTGATTGACACGTAGAAAGTAACAACCAGTTGTATGTACCTGCCACGTGTTTGCTCGTCTCCGTTCCCATCTGTCTCCCCATGGGTATTCATCAGCTGACGAAAAAGAAAAGAGGAAAAATAATGATTATCGTTACCTTCGGTGTGAAATTCATCGTTGTAGCACTTTTTATCATTGCAATCGTGTGTTATTCCAAAATTAAGCATCTTGCAGACACACAGCCCGTCGAGTCCGCCACCAGTGTTCTTGATTTCATCCTTACCGTCGGCGTCGTCGTCGTCATCGTCGTGATATATCAGGAATCGCGTTACACATAAGGGCGCCTGAACATGAGAGACTTGACTTGTACAGGTCGATTCTTGGGGTTGGGTTAATTAATTTGTTTAGTTTTCTTGAATGAATGAGTTTGAAATGTGAGGCAATGAGTATAGGTGCATTCCCTGATATAATTATATGCTTCATCAAAGAGAAAGAGAGACAACAAGAGTAAGACAAAGCTCAAAGAGACAGACACACAGACAGACAGACAGATACAGAGACAGTGAGAGAGAATCTGATAATGGAAGTCACATACATAATAGAAGACAAGCAGACAGTCAAGCGAAAGACAGACGCACACAGAGACATACAGACTAATACATCACTGCCTCTAACACACACACACACACACACACACACACGCACACACACACACATACACACGCACATACACACATACACACGCACACAACAACGCACACGCACACGCACGCACACACACACACACACACACACACACACACACACACACACACGCGCACACACGCACACGCACACACACACGCACACACGCACACACCCACTCACACGCGCACACACACATGCACGCACGCACACACGCACACACACACACACACATACACACACACACATACACACACGCACACACACACACATACACACACGCACACACACACACACACACACACACACACGCACACACACACGCTCACATACACAAACTCATCCCCCTCCCACAGTCACTCATCCCACATCCCCCACCCACCACCCCAATCCTACTCCCCCCAAACACACACACACACACGGGTGATATCAAAACGAGGTCACTCACCAACGAGACCAGCACGTGCAGCATACTCCCATTCCTGCTCTGTGGGCAGCCGCTTGCCGTGGAACTCACAGAACTTCTTGGCGTCGTACCAACTGAGGTGCACCGCGGGGTTTGTCCATCGGCCCTCCAGGCTGCTGTCCGGTCCTTCGGGCTGTTAGCACGTGAAACATGTTCATGAATGTAATAAGATGGGAAGAAGATGGTGACAGAAAGGCTTCATTAACATTATTTACATTCATGATTTGCAACAAGAAACTGCAGGTTAAAAGAACGAGAACAAGATATAACAATGTGAATGTGTTTACCAGATACCGACACGAACAGCAAAATGAGACAGAGAAAGACAACACAATCCTCCCAGGTAGCAGCACGAATTTGTCATTTCTTATCTGTTGTTGTTTTTGTTGTTGTTGTCATCGTCATTCTAAATCTTGTCAACCCCCAAATAAACTCTCAAAATCACACTTGGGAAAGACTCTATATAGACTATTATAGAATTCTCACTGGATAACGGTGAATAGCAATACAAACGAATCAACAACAAAAAAGTAAACGAGAAAACAAAACACGTCAAAACATAAGTCCAAAAGTACGCGTGCGTCTGCAAGAGTATGCCCTTGACCTAATTCTGCATCTTGTCCTCAATGCCATCACGTGACCTATTAACTTTCAAGTTCTGTTTCTCAAACTCTCCAGAGAATCTTCATGAAATGGGCAAACTATCATCAGCAATTTCGACTTGAGCCTTTGCAATCAGTGACCGTGTGTTAACGGCAAACAAGAAACTCCTCCCAAAGATTCTGTGTGCGCCGAGAAAGATGGGGGATCTTGTATTTTTGAAGAAGACTCCCGTTTTCGGTTAGGGAAAGACACTGCAAGATGTTTGGCAATACTTGTGTCTTCATTGCCTTTGATACGTTCAGAATGTTGGAGGTAATCATGTGAAGATATTTGTCAACCTCAATCGAAATCAATGTTTCGAATGCAGGAAATAGTGTGTTGTATGAACCTCACATATTGCGTAACTCGAACCAATTCTGAATACAAATTGTCATTGTTATAAAGGACAAACGGAAGGAGCGGAAGCAAAAGTAAGCAGCTTTAGCAGTATCAGCATCACAACAAGAAGATGAAGAAGAGCAAGAAGAACAAGAACAAGAACAAGTACAAGAACAAGACGCAATAAAGAAGAAGAAGAAGAAGAAGAAGAAGAAGAAGAAGAAGAAGAAGAAGAAGAAGAAGAAGAAGAAGGACAAGAACAAGAACAAGAACAAGAACATGAATAACAAGAAGAAAAAGAACAAGAACAAGAACAAGAACATATAAGAAGAAGAAAAGCAGTATCGCACCAACAGTTCCAATAAGGTACGGTATTTCTTGTTCCCTCTTTCTCTAAGGTCCACCCTTGTCGTTTGATAAATGAAAACACGAACACCAATTGAGAAAAAACCCTCCATGGAACAAGGAAACTCGCATAAACATGCCAGACAAACACAATGTTTAAAGAATTATTGGCGAAAAACGCGCATGACAAATATATACACTAACAGGCACAATGAACTAATCAGAACACCAGCACTGAGGCAACTTATTGGGATTCCAAACCCAGTCCCACTCAATGTGCAACCTAATAACGATCGTTAGTTCTTCCCATCAGACGAATAAATAAGACTGAGAACCATGCCCATGTTAGATAAACAAAAGACTGACCGACCTTGCTCTTGCCATCCCGCACAAGCGAGCCAATCAGCATGTGGCAGTCGTGAAGAGAACAAGAAATGCGAAGCACGTACTTTCTGCGTAGATCAGTAACGTCCCCTGACCATTGGTCGCGCTAAGTCATTCTATTTACCTGTAATCACGCTCGTCTGTAAGCTATACACTCCAAACCGAATTATTCCATTTGTGAACACAAGGTTTGTTCAGTTGGACACGAGTGTTTACCATGTGTACAACTTTTGCTGGTCGACGTATGTGCTATGTGTTGCTGTGTTTAAACAAAAAAGAGTTAAAAAGTGGAACTCTTCCGTGTATAGTGTGGGCAAAATGTACTGACACTGTGGTGCCTCGATATCACCTAGCTACAAGCCAATAAAAGGTTCTCCTCTTCGAGCCTTTTTCCAGTTCTCTTGCTGATTATTATAAAGCAGCAATTACTTACCCTCGTTAATAAAAAACAATATCTTATGTTATCGTATGTTATGTTATGTTATGTTATCTTATCTTATCTTATCGTTTCTTATCATATTTGTGACCCTCCACCACGAAATGAGTCGCATGTCACCTCGCGCGGTTCTGCGCTAGGCTTAATATAAGTCTGGTAACAGTGTGAGGGTCACCTTAGTCACAGGCTTATAACTCAAACAGTTTTTGCTCTTTTCTAAAACGGTTTTCACCACTGGATAGAGCATAACAAACTCTTTAGGAAAATGTAAAAATATGAAAATCATGCAAAGGTGACATGCGACTCATTCCGTGGTGGAGGGTCACATTTAATCTATCTCATCTCATCTCATCTCATCTCATCTTATCGTTAGGCCAAACCAAAATATATGTTGGTTTAGGGTAACCCGACTGTCCCTATTTTTTTCCGCCGACCCTAACACTTTTTATTTCATCTTTTTTTTCTAAACAACCTCTGGCACATTTTGTGAACCATGCCGAGACTAAAAATAAAAAATAAAGATTAAGAAAAAGCCGACCCACCGACCCTATTTTGGGGGGGATTATGGCAAGACAGATTTTCAACGGCCCTATTATTTGATCATTTCTCTTTCTACCCTAAACCAACATACATTTTTGTTTGGCCTTAGTGAAAAGTATAAGTAATCCACCTCTGACGTTGCTGAACGTCGCGTATACATGTATTCACATGGCCTGGGGATGTTCAAACGAATTGCATTCATAGATTTTTGTGGAACAGAAAATGTTGAATAACTACAAGTCACACTGCAAGCGATAACGAGGTGCGAACTCTGTGAATGTGGGAAGAAAAGTCCTCAGCTTAAAGGCACAAAAGTCCTCAGCCTAAAGGCACAAAAGTCCTCAGCTTAAAGGCACAATTCTTCCCGTGACAATCCGAGAGTTGGCCGAGCTTTTGCGTGGCATTAAACCATCCCTCCACTTGGACACGTACCGAACCTCAACATCCTCACTGCTTGCTGTACTGGTTGGTCCGGTGTCAGAATAATGTGACTGGGTGAGACATGAAGCCTGTGCTGCGACTTCTGTCTTGTGTGTGGCGCACGTTAAATGTCAAAGCAGCACCGCCCTGATATGGGTGGTCGGCTGGGCGTTAAGCAAACACACAAACAAACTGCTTGCTGTTGTAAGTTTAACGTTGGCTTTTTATAAATCCATTTCCTAATCAGAAACACAAACGCTTATGCGACTCACCTTCGCCATTAGTAATATAAATCAGGGACGAGCTGCTGCTCCAATTCTGTAAAGTTCTTTGGTCTGTGAACTGAACACACCCTCCGTAATCCCCCAAACCCCTAGCTTTCTTTACGGCCAGCCATCTCTTGGGTCCCTCCGTGCTGTAGGTGTCTCTGGTCTGTGGGCTGACAACACCCTCCGTCACCCAACTCCCCTCTCCCTCCCCTCTCTACCAGCCCCCGCCCCCTCCCTAAATACTCACCGTGTCCCACCTGGCTTTTTTAACGGCCAGCCATCCCTTGGGTTCCTCCGTGCTGGAGAGTTCTCTGGTTTGTGGACACACTACACCCTCCGTCAACCCCTCCCCCCTCTACCAGCCCCCGCCCCCTCCCTCAATACTCACCGTGTCCCACCTGGCTTTTGTAACGGCCAGCCATCCCTTGGGTCCCTCCGTGCTAGAGAGTTCCCTGGTCTGTGGACACACTACACCCTCCGTCAACCCCTCCCCCCTCTACCAGCCCCCGCCCCCTCCCTAAATACTCACCGTGTCCCACCTGGCTTTTGTAACGGCCAGCCATCCCTTGGGTCCCTCCGTGCTAGAGAGTTCCCTGGTCTGTGGACACACTACACCCTCCGTCACCCCCCGCCCCCTCCCTCCCTCCCTCTCTCACCCTCTTCCTACCTCAATACTCACCGTATCCCACCTGGCTTTCTTAACGGCCAGCCATCCCTTGGGCCCCTCCGTACTGTAGATGTCTCGGGTCTGTGGGCTGACCACGTTCTCCGTCACCCAGCTCCACCCCTTCACCTCCGCTTCGCTTCGCACGAATTTCTTCTTGGCCCGGAACGCCCTGTTTGAGGATAGAATGTCAGAAATAACAAGTAAGATATTCGAATTAAGAGTTAATTATATACGATACCGATACATGCACAGTCGAGTCTGGCGGTGACCTTACAGGTACTTTTTAGATGCTGATAATTATGACAATGTAACCCAGACACACTTCCTTCTCGAAAGTCGTTGTCAGTTCTTGGGAGACTTGCAGAGGAAGTGACGGAATGTATTTTTTACGTGACGCCATTATTTCAGGTACGACGTCTTCTCGACCTTTGAAAGAGTAGGCCAAGAAGAAAGAGTCTTGGTTCGTTTAGTCGATGTCGTTTAGCTGTCATTAAGAGATAGGACACACGAGTTAGGAAATGAAATGTAACTTCTTATTATTATTCTGCGTTCAATATCATGGCCGTTAAATCTTCAGGTCGGTGGCTGCCATGAAGTCCGCAGTGAGATGTAACAATAATTATCTCTCCCTAAAATATAAATGATACTTTTGAGGCTGGGGTAACCTTTTCGCCAACATTAACATGCCCATTTATTCTTAGAACAATCTGTTTCAATCAGTTATCTGATTAAATGTCACTTACCAGTAGAAAGCGTTGATAATCGGGTAGATGTCCAGATAGAAGCTACGCACGGGTACCTCTCTCAGCGGATACTCTCCGGTCTCTGATCTTGGGTCGTTTGTACCCATCCAGAACTTTCCGTGACGGACCAGTTTCATTTTCCTGAACCGTCGGTAGGTGTAGTATACTGAGGAAGAGAGGGGTGGGTGGAGGGGTGGAGGGGGCGGGAGGTCATTATCAGCCAATCAGTTGTTTTTCTTATTTTACAAAATTGATTATACATGTGTATTGGTGTATATATATATGTATCGACTATTTCCGAAAGGGTGAAATAACGGTTCTGATAGTCCTTGGTACAATTATGGCTCAATATTAAGATTTACGTTTTGGATTAATAACAACACCACAACCAACATCAACAACAACAACAACAACAACAACAACAACAACAACAACAACAACAACAACAACAACAACAATAACAACGACGACGACGACGATGACGACGACAACAATAACAGCAACAACAAGACGTTCTACAAAACGACGATATAAAACCCATTTTCATTACAACCTGAGATCCATATTCTTTCTAGTGGGCATTGCCTTGGCCAAATTGTAATCTTACTTTCGACCTCTCTTCCCTTCTTACTATTATCGAACATTTACAAGCTTCAAAACCGAGAAGGCAAATCCAAGCGCGCCTGAAAGTTGTTGAGTTCAGCCATCTGCCGCCAAGGGTCAATAGTACATAACAAACTCACAGCTACTGTACAAGTAATCAATGAAGCTGCTGTTTGTGCTCAGCTTTGCTACATGCAGCTGAAACGGAAAATAAAACATGAATGCACGGTCAAAAGTTTGAAGATTAAAGATATTTGATGGTTTCGTTTTGTTACATACAGACAATCCAAATAGAAACATTATCAAAGCATGTCTGTGCGCTCAGAAGTTTGAAGATTAAAGATATTTGATGGTTTAGTTTTGTTACATACAGACAATCCAAATAGAACATTCTTAAAGCCTGTGTGTATACGGCCAGAAGTTGAAAGATTAATGATATTTAAGGTTGTGGATTGTTTTGGTGCTACACAGACAGCTCAAACAGAAATTAAAACAGGACTCCACGATCAGAAGTATAACACACAAAAAATATTTGAGTGTTTTGATATTGTCTTAGTTTTGCTACATACTGACAGCTACATTGAACAGAACATTGAACTCTCCGTACATGAAAGATGCTGGATTGTTCAAATAAAAGGAATCCCTGTTTGACTCTCGAAGAGTTGACAATTATAGCTGACCGGAGGGAGGCGGAGGGATTGATAACGTACAGCACTATTGTAACCATGGTTTTGATTTGTTTTCATTGCTTCAGTGACCAAGGTAATCTTCTTCTGCGTTCATGGGTTGCAACTCCAACCTACCCTCGTGTTTTTCAAGAATGGGCTTCAGTACGGTTATATATACGGCCTTTTATTTTACCAAGCCATTTAGGAAGTCTTAGAGTCTCAGACCTTGTTGTATCAGGGTGACTAACTGGCAACAACACGCGAGAGACGTCATTTTACTCTTATCAGACGCCATAATGACTACCGTTTAGTGGGCGATCTAATAACTTAGGACGAAGACAGAGATGTTGGCGAGACGTTTGAGAGATGTTAACACAGTCCGTGTGCGTGATTGTCTGGATCTTTGGAATTTGTCCAAATGGACGGCAATAGTGGTACTTATTGCGTGGCTGTAGACCTCATTGTGGAAAAGGAGAGAGAGAGAGAGAGAGAGAGAGAGAGAGAGAGAGAGAGAGAGAGAGAGAGAGAGAGAGAGAGAGAGAGAGAGAGAGAGAGAGCGAGAGAGAGAAAGAGAGAAAGAGAGAAAGGGGGAGAGAGGGAGAGAGAGAGAGCGAGAGAACGAGAGAGAGAGAGAGAGAGGGAGGGAGAGGGAGGGAGAGAGAGGGAGGGAGAGAGAGAGAGAGAGAGGGAGGGGAGGAGTGGGGTAAAGGTATGGAGAGTAGCTGACAGTCTGCAGTACAGAGGAGATGGAGCTAAAGATAGTAAGGTGGAGGTGGGGGTGGGGGGGGGGCGTAGAACAAGAGTTTCAGACTTGTTTAGTGCTAACGGCCTGATTAGTTACAGAGTAGGAGGAGAGGGGAACATAGATCGGAAGATGGAGGGAGGAGGCAGAGAGAGAATGACAATGAAAAGAGAGATAGAGGGAGAGAGAGAGTGGGGCGGAGGGGGGGGGGGGGGGGGGGGGGGAGTAACAAAGGGAAAAAAAGGGAGAGGAACGAGAAAGATAAAGAGAGAGAATGATCGGGGAAAAATGGAGAGAGGGAGAGAGAGACATAAGGGGAGAGAGAAAGAGAAAAAGAGAGAGAGGGAGGGTAAGAGAGGGAAACAGGATAGGGAGAGACAGAAGGAGAGAGAGAGAGAGGGAGACAGAAGGAGGGAGAGAGAGAGGGAGAGAGAAGGAGGGGAGAGAGAGAGGGAGACAGAAGGAGGGAGAGAGAGAGAGGGAGACAGAGAGGGAAGGAGAGAAAAAGGGAGACAGAAAAAAGGAAAGACAGCGAAGGAGGTGTGTGAGAGGGGGGGGGGGGGGGGGGGGGGGGGGGGGGGGGGGGGGGGGGGGGGGGGGGGGGGGGGGGGGGGGGGGGGGGGGGGGGGGGGTGTGGGTGTGGGGGGGGGGGGGGGGAGAGAGAGACGCATCGGAAGACATAGGAGAAAGGGAACGTTGGAAGAGAGAACGAGAGAAAACAAGTCGCGTAAGGCGAAAATACAACATTTAGTCAAGCTCAGTCGAACTCACAGAATGAAACTGAACGCATTGCATTTTTTCCGTAAGACCGTACACTCGTAGCATCGTCTGTCCACCGCTCGTGGCAAAGGCAGTGAAATTAACAATCCAGAAAAGCGCGGTAGCGGTTGCGCTGAGGAGGATAGCACGCTTTTCCATATCTCTATTCTTTTTAACTCTCTGAACGTGTTTTTAATCCAAACATATCATATCTATATGTTTTTGGAATCAGGAACGGACAAGGAATAAGATGGAATTGTTTTTAAATCGATTTCGGAAATTTAATTTTAATCATAATTTTTATATTTTTAATTTTCAGAGCTTGTTTTTAATCCAAATATAACATATTTATATGTTTTTGGAATCAGAAAATGATGAAAAATACGATAAACGTAATTTTGGATCGTTTTATAAAAAAAATAATTTTAATTACAATTTTCAGATTTTTAATGACCAAAGTCATTAATTAATTGTTAAGCCTCCAAGCTGAAATGCAATCCCAAAGTCCGGCCTTCGTCGAAGATTGCTTGGCCAAAATTTCGATCAATTTGATTGAAAAATGAGGGTGTGACAGTACCGCCTCAACTTTTACAAAATGCCGGATATGACGTCATCAAAGACATTTATCGAAAAAATGAAAAATATGTCTGGGGATATCATACCCAGGAACTCTCATGAACAATTTCATAAAGATCGGTGCAGTAGTTTACTCTGAATCGCTCTACACACACACACACACACACACACACACACACACACACACACACACACACACACACACACACACACACACACACACATACACCACGACCCTCGTCTCGATTCCCTCTCTCTCTCCCTCCCTCTCTCTCACCCCTCTGTGTGTGTGTGTGTGTGTGTGTGTGTGTGTGTGTGTGTGTGTGTGTGTGTGTGTGTGTGTGTGTGTGTGTAGAGCGTAAAAAAGACCCGGGAACGGACAAACAAACAATCTCAAAATAAGTAAATAAATAAATATATGCAGCCTGTAAATATATACAAAATTAAGAACAATCCCAGAACTTCAGAAGCCAACAAACCGTGAAAATGAATGAAATAAGTCGTCCAATGAAACACTGAATATACTTACTGTCTTCAACGATGTTGGGTTGATGAAAAGGATGGTGGTGATCCCCTTCGTATGTTTTGTTCCTCACGACATTCTGATCAATGTCCAAGACCCTTGCGTAGTTCTTCCCTTTCTGTCCCCCCTCACTCTCCCCCTCCCCAACCAGCACCTCATCCCCCACAATCTCCTCTGGAAGTTCAGCATCCACTGCCCCCGCTAGTTCTTCTCTCTCTGCCTCTGACTTGGCTTCTCCGGTGTCTTCTCTGCCATCTTCGCGATTTGCATCGAAACCGGTTTCGTTGGGTTCCGCAACCAGATTCTCGTTTCTGTTTTCGAAAACTGTGTCCGCGTTTAGCTTATCATCGACGTTTATCTCACGAGAGTTTTGCGCTGTGATGAAAGTTGAAGATATGGAGAGAAGAAGTAAAGTAAGTTTCAGAAGTCTCGAAAGTCGTAACCGCGTGATTGTCGCCATTTTGAATTGTGACGTTGTAAGAGCAGGAGCGCGCATGACAAAGTGTGATCAATGTTCAAGTTTCCGGCCGGCTGTCGCGAGGATAATGTTGATGAAGATGTTGCTGCTTGTGTTGAACATTGATTGAATTTGACCGTAACATTCAACATGCTGTAGCTAAGCCTGAACCTATAGTTTCTCTTAGTTTGTCGTTTTGTGTGCCTTTAGTACACAGACACACACGACTTTTGCTATTATGAGTGACATCCTGCCTTTAATCAGCTCTCAGCTGTTTACACAGGCAGGTATTTTTGAGTTAATTTGGCTGGTTGGTAAGTTGGGTGGTTAGAAGTTGTCTGGTGAGTAAATGAGTGAGTGAGTGAGTGAATCAAATCAAATCAAATCAAAGTTTATTTTAAGAGGGTTAAAATGTGGCAGAAGGATAA
This sequence comes from Littorina saxatilis, assembly GCF_037325665.1. Taxonomy (NCBI): domain Eukaryota; kingdom Metazoa; phylum Mollusca; class Gastropoda; order Littorinimorpha; family Littorinidae; genus Littorina; species Littorina saxatilis. Next base: position 43,331,041 of record NC_090254.1, on the reverse strand, counting down.
AAACGAACTTTATTAAACCATCCTTCGTCCTGAGAGGTACTACTCTAATCTACTGCTCTGAAAGTGATGAGGGAGAGAGTTAGTGAGTTAGTGGTTAGTTATTTAGTTACCTCATAACTTAGTTAGTTAGTTCTCATGCACCAATAACACAAACGTAAAGTTATACACTGTCTTGCTCTTGCTGAGGTGTGTTCTGACCTGTCCATCTTTCGTTAAAAAAAATGACGTCAATAGTCCGCCTGCGTTCTTACTCGTCTCTGCTTTCATTATTTACATCCTTTACAATAAAGGCAGGGGGGGGGGGGGGAGAATGTATGCAGTTCACACTTTGAATCAAAGTACAGTGCAACCTGTCCTGGTGACCACATCTCAATAACGATAACGACCCCCATCTCACAACGGACACAGGAAAGGATCACCGACGACCTATATTAAATGTTGCTATACAATGTGCCTTTCAATAGCAAACACATTTCTATCATGGCCACGTTTAGTCGGGCACTTCACTCTTTATGGAAGTGTTTAACTTTTGAACACATTTCTGTGCCAAGTTTTGAACACTTTGTGAAATAGTACATAGTTCAGCTAGCAACAGAGATACGCATGAAGAACACATGATGTTTACTAGTTGACACTTTGTGTGCTACTTTTGCCAGTAGAACTATGTGCTATGTCACACAGTGTTCAACACGTGGTACAAAAATGTGTTCAAAAGTAGAACACTTTTGTTTAGAGTGTTAGGTCGTCGTTTTAGACAGGTTGTATTGTATCTGATATCTCAACCCGAGCACAATCTGTTGTCGTTGCTGGAGTTAAGTTCAGTGACAGCCGGACACGCGTGTTTCGATTTTTGAAATATCGATGACGCTGCGACAGACAGCGTGTTCGTGTCGGCGTGGATTGAAACGTTTCAAGTGACACGCTGCGCTTATGAACGTGAACACAAATGCGAGGGCTTTTACACTTTAAGTTACTCAGGCACGTGGACACACAGGCACGCACACGTACGGATGCACGGACACACACACACACACGCGCGCGCGAAAGTACGCAAACACGGATGCATGCTTACTCACATGCACTCACGCGCACACACAGACACACACACACAGACAGACAGACAGACAGACACACACACACACACACACATATATATATATATATATACACACACGCACATAAACACACACACACACACACGTACACACACACACACACACACACACACACACACACACACGCACACACGCACACACACACACAAACACACACACACACACACACACACACACACACACACACACACACACACACACACACACACGCACACACACTTAACACGAACACACATGCACACGTGCTTGTATCATTGTAAGAGTGGGAGGGAGGGGGAAAAAGAAAAGCTGAGAGAGAGAGGGGGGTAGAGAAAGAAAGAACCATCAGTGGGCTACAAATCACACAGAATGTATAAAGGTTAGTATACACTGAATTTATTTCCTGACCAAACCTACGAAATCGAAAATGCTACACGGAATTGTTATCGCATAAAACACAGCCTGTTTGACATCAGTCAGTAGGATGGATGTAATACTGCATAAAATTATTTCTACTTGAATGTCCAAGCGAACTTTCCCAGTGCAGATAATAATAAACCCGCAAACAAACACAAACGAGACAAAATCACCCCAAAGAACGGTTACTCAGCCAAAACAGCCGCTCAATCTATAATGTCCTCTTTGTTCTTAAAAGCCGGATACAGTCGGAATTATACCTATTTGGCATTAAAGAATAACTTCCTGGCTTCCAAATTCAGGAAGTGCTTGATTCTAGGTAAGAGATATACTTTCTTGGACATGCCTTTAGAAAGTTGTTCGATGTGGTGTGACCATGACAGGTTGTTATCGATGGTCAGTCCCAAAACTTTATGATGGTTGACTGTTGAAACAATTTCATCATTGACAATTAAATCGGGAAACGTTCAGATTATGTTCTGGCGTTTTTGTCCAGTTGTTATTATCATGCATTTGGCACACAGAGAACGAGAGAGAGAGAGAGAGAGAGAGAGAGAGAGAGAGAGAGAGAGAGAGAGAGAGAGAGAGAGAGAGAGGGAGACAGAGAGACCGAGAGAGGGAGAGAGAGACAGACAGACAGAGAGAGAGACACAGAGAGAGGTTGAGATATAGAACTCGAACTCGAACACTTTATATCGGAAGGATAACAGCATGAGGTCAATAACTATGGTCCTTTCTTACAGTTAGTTCCTAGTTCCCCGTTATTGCCCACGGACTTTTCTTATGGCCGCGTCTTCATTGAACGTTTTCTCTCTAAATGTTAGAGGGATCAGATCAAAGATGAAAAGAAAATCGGTGTTTACTTCTCTTAAACAAAAGAAATATGATGTAATATGTTTACAGGAGACTTATATAACGGGGAGTGTGTCTGACGAGTGGATGAAAGAATGGAAGAATGGTTTCGTGTTCCATGAAAGGACATCGCACAGCGCCGGTGTAACACGAGAAAATTACTCCCACGAGATTTTTACTCCGGAGTAAACATTTCGTACGAAAAAGTTACTCCCTTTACGAAAAAAGCACTCCCCCATTGCACGAGAAAATTACTCCCCAAGACAGGTGAGTTCCGAGTAAACATTTCGTACAAAAATGTTACTCCCCTGACGAATAAATAACGAATAAATTACTTCACCCCAACACGAGCAATTTAACTTCCCATGCCAGGTGTACGAAATTTGTACTCCCTTGTCCCCTGTTAGTCTTGGTGGTGGAAGGGGTGGAAGGAGGGTAGCGCGACATTCGTGTGCGCGAGATCACTTATTGGCATTATCCCTTCGCCCGCATCCCATTTTTGCGTACGAGATTTTTACTGGAAGTAAAAAAAATTGGGAGTAAAAATTTCGTGGAGGGAGTAATTTTTTCGTGCATTGGGGAGTTCTTTTCTCGTACGAAAAGTGTACTCGGAGTAAGAATTTCGTACGAAATATTTACTCCGGAGTACATTTTTCGTGGAGTAAAAAATTTCGTGTTACACCGGTTAAATGATTTTGTTTGGAAAGAATGTTAGTGAAGATGTCTCTGTGTTGTTCTCGTCAAAGAGAATCTTAGCGACATGTATTAGAATAAAAAATAAATCAGTTGCAATTGTAAATGTGTATGCACCCAACGAAACAAAAGAAAAAGTGAAATTTGTTGATGAGTTGACGGAAAAAATTAAAAGTTTTGAATGCGATGAGACTATAGTATGTGGTGATTTTAACTGCGTGTTGAATAATGAAATGGATGTTATAGCTGGCGAGAATCATTCGGGGGATAACGTTGCCAAATTTAATGATGTGGTTAACACATGTGATTTGTATGATGTCTGGAGGTTTTTCAACCCGGATACAAAGGAATTTACCTGGTCAAGAAAGACTCCGTTTATTGCCAGACGACTTGATTACATTTTGGTTAGCTCCGGTATTTTTGATTTGAACTTTGATTGTGGCATGGTCAGTGTTCCTGTTTCAGACCATAGAGGGTGCCTGGTTCGATTGAAAGTAAGTGAGATTGTACGAGGCAAAGGTTATTGGAAGTTTAATAATTTGATGTTGGAAGATATTGATTATGTTAATGAAATGAATATTTTGATTGAAGGATTTTGTAGCGAAGAATTGGATTGTCAACTGGATTGGGAAATGTTAAAAGTTAAAATAAGAGAGTTTACCATTAATTATAGCAAAAATAAACAGTGTCAAAGAGGGAGAGACACAGAGAGAAAGAGAGGGACAGAGAGAGAGATACAGAGAGAGACACAGAGAGAGAGAGAGATATACAGAGAGAGACAGAGAGATACAGAGAGAGACAGAGATACAGAGAGAGAGAGAAAGAGAGAGAGAGAGAGAGACTGAAGAGAGAGACAGAGAGAGAGAGACAGAAAGAGAGAGACAGAAAGAGAGAGAGAGAGAGAGATAGAGAGAGAGAGAGATAGAGAGAGAGAGAGAGAGAGAGAGAGAGAGAGAGAGAGAGAGAGAGAGAGAGAGAGAGAGAGAGAGAGCGGTTGAGATATAGAACTCGAACTATAACACTTGTTTACGGAAGGATGACAGCTCTTGGTCAATAAAATATGGTCCTTTGTTAATAATACTAATACTACTACTACTACTACTACTAATAATAATAAATGAGCATTTATATAGCACAACATCATAACTTTACAATCATGCTCTTTGCGCTTGACACATGTGTCAGTTAGTTCCTACTACAATGAACTCAGGACACGTTGGGTGCGTTGCACAAAGCCATCACGATTAACCTTTCAAGCTGACAGTTCTACTTGACGTTCTCAATACACTTAAAACAATGCATTAATAGAGGTTTTGCTGATCCACTTTGGGCGAGATATAATGAACGTCGTTATTAACTTCACGCTGCTTTTCATTAAGCTGGACTGCGTGTACAGCCAACAAATACAAGCAGCAGTTACCATTTCTGGTAATTGCTTATTAACCAATAAGCAAACACAGACATACACCTTTTGAAGCAATATTAAAACATTCTGTCAATTTGTCGTCAGGATAAATTGGCACTGAACATACTGGATGATTCCTCCAAGCCAACAGTACAAACCAAATGTGGATTTACTAAGATTTGATTCGTTGGGTGCGAGAAAGTTGCATTTCAAATGTTTTAAAAATGTTCGCATTAAAACGGGCTCTTAGTTTAAAAAGCCATTTGATTAACATTGTTGTGTAATTTGTTTTATTTGTTTTTCGACATTTTAATTTTTGCGTGAGAATTTGTTCGGAAAAGAGAGCATTTTTGAGATTGGTCACAGCAGCCAGCACAAATGTGTCGCCTTATCAGTTTCAGATACTCCAGTTTCAAGCCCGTCGTGCATTTTATGTTGTCAAATCAAGACATATATTGTGTGTAAAAAATGTCTGTTTGTCTGTCTGTCTGTAAAAAATTCCATTTCAAACGGCAGAAATTAATATGTAAGCGCCTAGGGCTATATCTAGATTAGGCGCATAAAAATGATCATAATAATAATAATAATACGCGATAACCTAGGCGTAAACCGCAATTGAAAACATCTGAGAGATATGTTTTAAAAATGTACAATCTTAGTAGTGTACAAACCCATAATTGATGAATAAAGGTTTCGCGAGCACATTCGGGGATTCTAAATTGTTTAGTGCAAATTATTCTGACGTCAAAAGTGTTGTTAAGACGCACGTCCCTGTCACAAAACCGTAATCGTCCGATTCATTCACTCACTGGCGTTTGCAAGCACTCGCAACACTCGCAAGGCCACTCGCAACATTCGTAATAAATTCGCAAAAAAATCGTATATGGATTCGTATGCATTCGAAATGGTCGGTAGAAATTCGCAAGCAATCGTAACTTTTCATAAGACATTCTCAAGGATTTGTAAGGCTTCAGACGGGCGCAGTGGCGTAGTGGATACGACATCGGCCTCCTAATCGGAAGGTCGTGAGTTCAAATCCCGGCCGCCCGGAGGGTGAAGAGTGGATATTTTTCCGATCTCCCAGGTCAAGGTATGTGCAGACCTGCTAGTACCTTAATTATCCCCCTTCGTGTGACTGACTGACTATTAGGGTTTAACGTCCCCTTAGACCAACTGGTCTATATTGGGACAGGTATTGGTAATACGCTGAAGATACTTTGATTCGAACAAGCCCGCTGTGGCTGTCTTCTTCGACACACCAGCATTGGGTTTGTCTCGTCAAAGTCAGTATCGAAATACGATCATGATAATCCACGAGAGATGAAGCCCTGAGACTTTCGCTGTGAACGTGGGATCTTTTTCGTGCGCATGTGTGCACACGGGGGTGTTTGGACACCGAAGAGAGTCTGCACAAAGTTGACTCCGAGAAATAAATCTCTCGCCGAACGTGGGGATCGAACCCACGCTGATAGCGACCAATTGGCTACAAAGCCAGCGCGCTACCAACTGAGCTACGTCCACGCCCCTACACACAAGACCAAGTGCGCACGGAAAAAAATCCTGCACTCCATGTCAAAGTTTGGTGGGTTATACAGAAACACGAAAAAAACCACCAGCATGTATTTTTTGCTCTCTCTGTCTTTTCTATCTCTCGCCGGCTGTCAAACACATGAATGCACACAATGCAACTGTCATACACAAACAAAACCCAACAACACGCACTTACACACTAAACCATTTTAACTTACTATATTTGGGTACATTTCTGTCTTTTTTTTCTTTTTATAATCACTCATTGTCACAACTTTGACACAATAAAAACATTAAAAAAATCATTAACATCACTTCATACACGTATTTGGGAATGTTGTATTAGGTTTTTACACAGGTATATTATCTGCAAGTTGGTTTTTCCCTTCATTAGCTCTGTCGACGCCCGTTTTTAACCGCTTGCTTCCCTTTATACAATAAACCGGCAATAGAGCGTCGTCGTCCCGAACTAAATCTTCCAAAGCTCAAAATCCGTGGGGAATTCTGGGAAGGAATATCGTTTCATGCAATGACGTCAGTGGCTTTCGGCAATAGGTAGGTTTCCGCCAGTTATCTCTTTGAGGTTTTGTGTGCTTACAGAGTACCGTGCCCCTTGCGGGGGCATCAAACATCGAGGTCACAAGCAGGGTCAAGGGGAAGGTCGGCTGGGCGGACATGAGACTACAATAGGAAGGTTTCCGCCAGTTGTCTCTCTTTGAGGTTTTGGGTGCTTAAAGAGTACCGTGCCCCTTGCGGGGGCATCAAACATCGAGGTCACAAGCAGGGTCAAGGGGAAGGTCGGCTGGGCGGACAGGAGACTATTGGGCAACGCATTTAGGAGCAAACGTACAACATAATGTCGGTCATACTTGAAATTACCACTACTTGAAATTACTTTCCAAACTTATACGAAGTAAACGAGAGTATAGGGTCAGTTATCAACTTACTTTACCTCGAACAGTGAGATCTATAGAACTTAAAATACGAACGGAGCAACTCGGAAACCGACGAATCGACACTTGCTCGACATCTCGCGTGTAATGCATGTTTGATGTTCAACATTCTATTTTCACCCTTGAGAACTGTGTGCCGGTGTCACGAATTGAAAACTCTGCTGAACAATCCCTCTCATTGCGGTCAATGCGCATGCGCAAATGCGACCCTTTGACCAAACGAACCATTGGTTAGGGTTAGGGTTAGGGTTAGGATTAAGTTTAGGATTAGGGTTAGGGTTAGGGTAAGGGTTAGGGTTAGGGTTAGGTTATTCACGACCTGATTAATCTCCCCATGTTAGCGCATGCGGATTGACCGCATTGAGAGGGATTGTTCAGGCAGAGTTTTCAGTTCGTGACACCGGGTTGGCTCATTGGAAGAGGGCTCGCCCACTGACCCGGCGGTAATGTTGGTAACTCTTTTTTGTCTCAAATTTTCAACTTGTAAGATCATGTGCTTGTCGTTTGTATACTGCGCCTGTGTTAATGTGTTCCTATATAAGAGCATCGGTTGGTTCAATTTGATGTTGACAATTTACAGCGCATCTAATACGCACTGAAACAGTAAGTACTGTAAGGCAGTCGAATAATTCTGATTTTTCCTAAAAGGATTAATACATTTTGGAGCAGATTTATTTCTCTGATCGTCTCTGTCGCTGTCCTTC
>NC_090254.1:43255893-43320893 GCF_037325665.1 Littorina saxatilis | reverse complement strand
TAATGTCTCTCATGCCATCATAAGCAAGAAATGTTCAATCCTTACCATGCCAACTTGCAAAAATATGCGTCGATTTTTGTCTATTGAAAGTTTAAAATAAAACGACAAAATTATAACGAACAAAATGGTGTGCCCTGTGTATATGTATGCAGCTTGCAGGTAATTGCGTTTCTTATTCTTCTTTGTTTCTTTTGTAAGGTTGATCCAGTGGACGAACTCCCCATCAAACACCCGGGTAAGCAAAAGAAGGTTGTTTGATATTCAAATGTACAGCCGCCCGCAGTAACTGTTGGTTAATTGGTGCACTTGTTTGCTCAGTGATATAAACTTTCTTCTACATGTAGACTTTCTCTATTGATCTATGCATGTGTGTTTGCGCGAGCGCACGTGTGTGTGTATGTGTTTCTGTCTGTCTGTCTGTCTGTCTGTCTGTCTGTCTGTCTGACTGTCTGACTGTCTGTCTGTCTGTCTGTCTCTCTCTCTCTCTCTCTCTCTCTCTCTCTCTCTCTCTCTCTCTATCTCTCTCTCTCACACACGCTCTGTTAGAGCAGGTTTGATAGCAAATAATGTATGCTGATGTAGTACACTTGTGTTGTTGTTGTACCGATTTAAATTGTTGATTTATGTGCTGGAAATGTTTCTATATGTTAGAAAGATAGATAGATAGAGATAGAGAGAGAGAGAGAGAGAGAGAGAGAGAGAGAGAGAGAGAGAGAGAGAGAGAGAGAGAGAGAGAGAGAGAGAGCGAGAGAGCGAGAGACAATGACAATGACAGTGACAATGACAAATCTTTATTTTTCGAGGGTGACAAGAATAAGCATAGATATGCTTTTTTGCATCTGGCCCTCGCCCTAAAGAGGGACTAAACTATTTTACTATAACTCTTGACTGGGTGGCCGAGTGGTAACGCACTTGTGCTCGGAAGCGAGAGGTTGCGAGTTCGACCCTGGGCCAGGGCGTTAGCAATTTTCTCCCCCCTTTCCTAACCTAGGTGGTGGGTTCAAGTGCTAGTCTTTCGGATGAGACGAAAAACCGAGGTCCCTTCGTGTACACTACATTGGGGTGTGCACGTTAAAGATCCCACGATTGACAAAAGGGTCTTTCCTGGCAAAATTGTTTAGGTATAGATAAAAATGTCCACCAAAATACCCGTGTGACTTGGAATAATAGGCCGTGAAAAGTAGGATATGCGTCGAAATGGCTGCGATCTGCTGGCCGATGTGAATGCGTGATGTATTGTGTAAAAAAAAAATCCATCTCACACGGCATAAATAAATCCCTGCGCCTTGAATATGTGCGCGATATAAATTGCAAAAAATAAAAATAAAAAAATAAATAAATCCCTGCGCTTAGAACTGTACCCACGGAATACGCGCGATATAAGCCTCATATTGATTGATTGATTGAACTATGACTAGGGGGAAAAAAATAAAATAAAATATAAACAAGTCGCGTAAGGCGAAAATACAACATTTAGTCAAGTAGCTGTCGAACTCACAGAATGAAACTGAACGCAATGCAACGCAGCAAGACCGTATACTCGTAGCATCGTCAGTCCACCGCTCACGGCAAAGGCAGTGAAATTGACAAGAAGAGCGGGGTAGTACGTTGCGCTGAGAACGATAGCACGCTTTTCTGTACCTCTCTTCGTTTTAACTTTCTGAGCGTGTTTTTAATCCAAACATATCATATCTATATGTTTTTGGAATCAGGAACCGACAAGGAATAAGATGAAAGTGTTTTTAAATTGATTTGGAAAATTTAATTTTGATAATAATTTTTATATATTTAATTTTCAGAGCTTGTTTTTAATCCGAATATAACATATTTATATGTTTTTGGAATCAGCAAATGATGGAAAATAAGATAAACGTAAATTTGGATCGTTTTATAAATTTTTATTTTTTTTTACAATTTTCAGATTTTAATGACCAAAGTCATCAATTACTGTTTAAGCCACCAAGCGGAAATGCAATACCGAAGTCCGGGCTTCGTCGGAGATTACTTGACCAAAATTTCAACCAATTTGGTTGAAAAATGAGAGCGTGACAGTGCCGCCTCAACTTTCACGAAAAGCCGGATATGACGTCATCAAAGACATTTATCAAAAAAATGAAAAAACGTACGGGGATTTCATACCCAGGAACTCTCATGTCAAATTTCATAAAGATCGGTCCAGTAGTTTAGTCTGAATCGCTCTACACACACACACACACACACACACACACACAGACAGACACACGCACATACACCACGACCCTCGTCTCGATTCCCCCCTCTACGTTAAAACATTTAGTCAAAACTTGACTAAATGTAAAAAAGAAAAAAAGTTACATAAAAACATTAATGGTAGAACATATAAGTTTATGTACATGAAGCGCATTATGTAGAAGCATTGTAGATCATAAGGTAGTGTTCAAAATTGGGTGTAAAGCAATGAAGATAAACGGAAAGTAACCCAACAATACATTAGCTCAGCAAAACGAGAGAGAGAGAGAGAGAGAGAGAGAGAGAGAGAGAGAGAGAGAGAGAGAGAGAGAGAGAGAGAGAGAGACAGACAGAGAGAGAGACAGAGAGAAAATGAGACCCAATAATGCCTCAATTTCGTGATTTACTTGTTGATCTGTTTATACATAGTTTGTGCCGTGGAACGATAGAGCAGGATTGATAGCCGATAATGTATGTTAGTACTGTAAACTTGTTTATCGTTGCACATATCCATATTATTAATTCATGCGCTGGATATGTTTTTAGGTTTGAGAGAATGAGAGAGAGAGAGAGAGAGAGAGAGAGAGAGAGAGAGAGAGAGAGAGAGTGAGAGAGAGAGAGAGTGAGAACGTGCGTACGTTTGTGTGAGTGTTTGTTAGAGAGAAAGAGAGAAAACCATGTGATTGTCCATGAATACAAACACATGGCATGTATTACTGCCCCCCCTCCCCACACCCCGTTGAAATTAACCTTGTGTGTTTAATCAATAAAATGTCTTACGTCTTACGTCTCTCTCACGCTCAATCTCTCTCCCTCTTTATCTCTCTCTTTCTCTCTCTCTCTCTCTCTCTCTCTCTCTCTCTCTCTCTCTCTCTCTCTCTCTCTCTCTCTCTCTCTCTCTCTCTCTCTCTCATGTGTTTTCTTCGCTTTTTGCTTTCGCAATCTGTGCAAGAGACGGATGAATTGTTTCCCACAACCTACGATTTAACTTCTAAACCTTCATATGTCGTTATTAGTTATCTTATCTTGTCTTGCCTTGTCTTGTCTTGTCTTGTCTTGTCTTGTCTTGTCTTGTCTTGTCGTATTATATCTTATCTTTTCTTATCTTATTTTTATGTCATCTCTTATCTTATCTTATCTTTATTTATTCTATTTTAACAATCCCTTTCTCTCTCATGATAAATTCTGATTAAGTGCATTCTCCTTTCTATATTTTTTTCTCAGGCAGCGAACAGAATCCTGCACTGACTCCGACTGGCCCCCAAGGTTTGATAATAATTTGTCTGTGTTTGTTGTTGTATTTCATTTAACTTTTTTATTTAACTTTTGTTTTATAGTTTTCTTGGGATAAAAAAGAAACAAGTCGCGTAAGGCGAAAATACAACATTTAGTCAAGCTCAGTCGAACTCACAGAATGAAACTGAACGCACTGCATTTTTTTCCCCAAGACCGTACACTCGTAGCATCGTCTGTCCACCGCTCATGGCAAAGGCAGTGAAATTGACAATCCAGAAAAGCGCGGTAGCGGTTGCGCTGAGGAGGATAGCACGCTTTTCTATATCTCTATTCTTTTTAACTTTCTGAACGTGTTTTTAATCCAAACATATCATATCTATATGTTTTTGGAATCAGGAACGGACAAGAAATAAGATGAAAATGTTTTTAAATCGATTTCGGAAATTTTATTTTAATCATAATTTTTATGTTTAATTTTCAGAGCTTGTTTTTAATCCAAATATAACATATTTATATGTTTTTGGAATCAGAAAATGATGAAGAATACGATAAACGTAATTTTGGATCGTTTTATAAAAAAAATAGTTTTAATTACAATTTTCAGATTTTTAATGACCAAAGTCATTAATTAATTTTTAAGCCTCCAAGCCGAAAAGCAATATCAAAGTCCGGCCTTCGTCGAAGATTGCTTGGCCAAAACTTTAATCAATTTTATTGAAAAATGAGGGTGTGACAGTGCCGCCTCAACTTTTACAGAAAGCCGGATATGACGTCATCAAAGACATTTATCCAAAAAATGAAAAAAATTATCTGGGAATATCATACCCAGGAACTCACATGAAAAATGTCAAAAAGATCGGTCCAGTAGTTTACTCTGAATCGCTCTACACACACACACACACACAGACACACACACACACACACATACACACACACACACACACACAGACATACCTTACATACACCACGACCCTCGTTTCGATTCCCTCTCTATGTTAAAACATTTAGTCAAAACTTGACTAAATGTAAAAAGAATGATTTTGTGCCGGAGTTGGTCAAACACACCTCGTCTCAGTGAATATGAAGCTCAAATTTGTCATGATCCGCTATCTTCGACCATAAATTTTAATATTCACTCAGCATGACACTTTACGGAAGTTTTGATAATTATGTCGAATGCACGAAGTCGGATAATAGGCCAGAACAGAGGGACATTTGTGATATTAACTTACGTGATGTGTTTGGAGCGTTGAATACTGAGTAACGAACAGCATTCAAATATTAACGGCATTTCTGCCGCGGGCCGTTTGTACAGACGTTGTATCGTGATCAGTATAAGTTACAGCTCCGTCCATCCATGGTATCGCCTGATATTTTGTCGAGACTGGGTCAATGAATATGATGACGTCACTCGAGGCTCTGCCGAGAGTGACGTCATTATATTCTTTCACCCCGTCAAGACAAAATATCACGCGATACCATGGATGGACGGAGCTGTAACGTATATGTGGCATGACCAAAGTAAAGAGAATTTGTCATGGGATGTGGCAACAAATCATTGGAAATTCACCATGGGCAATCAACCCAAGCCTAGAAGTTGTAGAACTATATTTTGTTTCAGTCTTGGCAAGGCCAATTTTGTCCAGTTCCGGAAAAGACATGATGAATTCATTCACCCTGCCGAGACGAAAAAAACAATTCCATGGATGAAAACGTATAAGCTAAATTATTATCCCGTGACGCATCAAAGCTAAATTTTGTTTTGAAATGTCATTACAACGTACAGATAACTTATAACGACATAATCGCCTTCACAAGACAGGAAAAACGCACACTTTGTTTTTCGTCTGCTACAAATCTAGTCTTGTTGGTTGACGGAGAGAATAAAGCTTCAATCGTACCTTCATCAACAGGAATAAATGCTCAATCCGCTGTCAGTTCGCAACTGAACCTTGTTTTTTTCTTTAACTTTTTGGTTAACATTGAAACGGCAATCCAAAAGAGTGTTTCAGCTGTTTCAAGACAGAGGCTTAGCTCCTTCTTTTGAGTTGCTTTTCAGTCTAAATTGACACCGGAAGCGAACAAATTGTCGCGTATACTGTCGTCACAAAAAGACGTCATGACAAAGTTACACGCAAAGCGAAAGAGACTTTGACGTCATTTACTTTTGTTTGAAATTTTCCGTCTGTTCCTAGCTTGTCAGTGAAGACCTGACGTGAGTAAGCTTACCCTTTGCAGCTGTGAAATAATCAGTCTTGCGTCTTGTGTCTCGGTCGTGTAGGTACAGAGTTTGCTTCTGCAATCATTGTGTTCGTGTTGATGACGGCTTCATAAGATTTCCATTTTCTTGTTTCTGCGGCTGCGCAAGTTATTTTGCCTAGGTCATGGCCGAACTTTAGGCCTACGGAGAAATATCGCTGGATATTTTCTCCCTAGATTAACAGAGACAAAGAAGGGAAGTCATGCTGTATAGAGGCTTAACTCACTTCAACTGGATAGGTAAAGCCCCACGTGGAGTTGTTCCCCTTTATGTCTGCTCTGTTGTTCGTATCCAAATTCCTACAAAAACACCAGATTCCTTCTAAGATGGAGAAAATTGCTGCAGTTCTTTTAAAGCCAAAGGTAAGCACTACGACTAGAGCCTGGAATAAACCATTGGAGCCCCTGTATGGTTTCGATATGCTAATTAGCCACACAAAAGACCGGGGTGTCACGAACTGAAAACTGCTGAACAATCCCTCTCAAAACAGTTCCGAACGCTCAAATGTACGATATATACATCTCAGGAGCAGACAACACACACAATCCGCATTTAAAGTAACAGCTGCAGGATTGAACACACGCAACGTAAAGCCCCACTCCGCCTAACAGGATGCTTACAGAATAAGTCAAACTTTTAACGAAAAAGTCATAAAAACCCGACGAAACTCACTTTGTGGGGCCTTCAACATCATTGTTCGACTAAGACCGGTGTCAGGAACTGAAAACTCTGCCTGAACAATCCCTCTCATTGCGGTCAATGCGCATGCGCCAATCTTGGGCTTAAAAAATGCAACCCTTTGACCGAACGAACCATGGGTTAGGGTTAGGGTTAGGATTATGGTTAGGGTTAGGGTTAGTGTTATGGTTAGGTTGTTCCTGATTAATCTCCCCATGTTAGCGCATGCGCATTGACCGCATTGAGAGGGATTGTTCAGGCAGAGTTTTCAGTTCCTGACACCGGTCTTAGTCGTACAATGATGTTGAAGGCCCCACAAAGTGAGTTTCGTCGGGTTTCTATGACCTTTTTCGTTAAAAGTTTGACTCATTCTGTAAGCATCCTGTTAGGCGGAGTGGGGCTTTACGTTGCGTGTGTTCAATCCTGCAGCTGTTACTTTAAATGCGGATTGTGTGTGTTGTCTGCTCCTGAGATATATATATATATCGTACATTTGAGCGTTCAGAACTGTTTTGTGACTGGTTGCAGGGGGGTTATTTTGGGGTTGCTGTGTGATTATCGAAAATACACACCCCATCGAAGCAGAGTGGGTAATAACGACCATTGTCATCATTTTCACGAGTTTTCATTCACAAACACCTGGGAAATAAATCTAATATTCCCCATGCAATAAATCGAGGTGGTGAATGGGTTTGAGCTTTCAGGTGAAACGTGGATTGTCAAAGTAAGAGTCAATGAGGCTGAATATTTGATGTGTGGAACCATAGCGGCTTTGGAATCGTGTTTCCGAGGACAACGACTGTAAGCATTAACTCTCAAAGACCCAATCAATGTTGATGATTGCGACTCATGGTCAATTTGCAACTTATCTCTCTGATCGCATTATCCACAACGAAAATTCATAAAACACTTAAAAGAAAAGGAATATACTCAAAACTTACTGAATAAGATGGCAGCTCTGTAAACTTCAGACTTGAAGACAAGCGACAAACAAGTTACGTTTGACGTCACAGACAAGTATGAAGTGTTATCTCGAACTTCTGACGCCATGGGGCCCTAAATTGGCATTATAAAAATTACGTTCAAAATAGGAATCCCTATGTATTATTGTGCGTACCTTTGGTCATCTAAAATGATAACAACAACTATGTTTGGTGTCTTGTGGACAGACCAGCTTTGTTGTTGGTCCGAAGGTTTCATCTCTTCGGTTTCATCTTTAACGACCAACGCCAAAGCCCGCGGTTGATACATATGAAAACCGAAGGCGGTAAGGTCCATGAGGACCAACACAAAAGCTGGTCTGTTATATTATTTCGCAACGTGCACCCTGTCAATAACATCCATCATTATTATTCACGTCGATTGCTCGCCAGCCTGCTCGCTACCCGGTAAGAGAGATGCCCCACCCGCCAAGAGAGATGCACCACCTGGCAAGAGAGATGCACCACCTGGCAAGAAAGATGCACCACCTGGCAAGAGAGATGGAACCCCCGGCAAGAGAGATGCATCACCTGGCAAGAGAGATGGACCATCCGGACCACCCGGCAAGAGAGATGCACCACCTGGCAAGAGAGATACATCCCTTGGCAAGAGAGATGGACCACTCGGACCACCCGGCAAGAGAGATGCACCACCTGGCAAGAGAGATGCCCCACCCGGCAAGAGAGATGCATCACCTGGCAAGAGAGATGGACCATCCGGACCACCCGGCAAGAGAGATGCACCACCTGGCAAGAGAGATGCATCCCTTGGCAAGAGAGATGGACCACTCGGACCACCCGGCAAGAGAGATGCACCACCTGGCAAGAGAGATGCATCACCTGGCAAAAGAGATGGACCACCTGGCAAGAGAGATGGACCACCCGGCAAGAGAGATGCATCACCTGGCAAGAGAGATGGACCACCTGGCAAGAGAGATGGACCACCCGGCAAGAGAGATGCATCACCTGGCAAGAGAGATGGACCACCCGGCAAGAGAGATGCATCACCTGGCAAGAGAGATGGACCACCTGGCAAGAGAGATGCATCACCTGGCAAGAGAGATGGACCACCTGGCAAGAGAGATACACCACCCGGCAAGAGAGATGCATCACCTGGCAAGAGAGATGGACCACCTGGCAAGAGAGATGCATCACCTGGCAAGAGAGATGGACAACATGGCAAGAGAGATGGACCACCCGGCAAGAGAGATGCATCACCTGGCAAGAGAGATGGACCACCTGGCAAGAGAGATGCATCACCTGGCAAGAGAGATGGACCACCTGGCAAGAGAGATGCATCACCTGGCAAGAGAGATGGACCACCTGGCAAGAGAGATACACCACCCGGCAAGAGAGATGCATCACCTGGCAAGAGAGATGGACCACCTGGCAAGAGAGATGCATCACCTGGCAAGAGAGATGGACCACCTGGCAAGAGAGATGGACCACCCGGCAAGAGAGATACATCACCTGGCAAGAGAGATGCATCACCTGGCAAGAGAGATGGACCACCCGGCAAGAGAGATGGACCACCCGGCAAGAGAGATGCATCACCTGGCAAGAGAGATGGACCACCTGGCAAGAGAGATGCATCACCTGGCAAGAGAGATGGACCACCTGGCAAGAGAGATACACCACCCGGCAAGAGAGATGCATCACCTGGCAAGAGAGATGGACCGCCTGGCAAGAGAGATGCATCACCTGGCAAGAGAGATGGACCACCTGGCAAGAGAGATGGACCACCCGGCAAGAGAGATGCATCACCTGGCAAGAGAGATGGACCACCTGGCAAGAGAGATGCATCACCTGGCAAGAGAGATGGACCACCTGGCAAGAGTGATGGACCACCCGGCAAGAGAGATACATCACCTGGCAAGAGAGATGGACCACCCGGCAAGAGAGATGGACCACCCGGCAAGAGAGATGGACCACCCGGCAAGAGAGATGCACCAACCGGCAAAAGAGATGCATCCCTTGGCAAGAGAGATGGACCACTCGGACCACCTGGCAAGAGAGATGCATCACCTGGCAAGAGAGATGCACCACCTGGCAAGAGAGATACATCCCTTGGCAAGAGAGATGGACCACTCGGACCACCCGGGAAGAGAGATGCATCACCTGGCAAGAGAGATGGACCATCCGGACCACCCGGCAAGAGAGATGCACCACCTGGCAAGAGAGATGCATCCCTTGGCAAGAGAGATGGACCACTCGGACCACCCGGGAAGAGAGATGCACCACCTGGCAAGAGAGATGCATCACCTGGCAAGAGAGATGTACCATCCGGACCACCCGGCAAGAGAGATGCACCACCTGGCAAGAGAGATACATCCCTTGGCAAGAGAGATGGACCACTCGGACCACCCGGGAAGAGAGATGCACCACCTGGCAAGAGAGATGCATCACCTGGCAAGAGAGATGTACCATCCGGACCACCCGGCAAGAGAGATGCACCACCTGGCAAGAGAGATACATCCCTTGGCAAGAGAGATGGACCACTCGGACCACCCGGGAAGAGAGATGCACCACCTGGCAAGAGAGATGCACAACCTAGCAAGAGAGATGCATCCCTTGGCAAGAGAGATGGACCACTCGGACCACCCGGGAAGAGAGATGCACCACCTGGCAAGAGAGATGCATCACCTGGCAAGAGAGATGGACCACCTGGCAAGAGAGATGGACCACCCGGCAAGAGAGATGCATCACCTGGCAAGAGAGATGGACCACCTGGCAAGAGAGATGGACCACCCGGCAAGAGAGATGCATCACCTGGCAAGAGAGATGGACCACCCGGCAAGAGAGATGCATCACCTGGCAAGAGAGATGGACCACCTGGCAAGAGAGATGCATCACCTGGCAAGAGAGATGGACCACCTGGCAAGAGAGATGGACCACCCGGCAAGAGAGATGCATCACCTGGCAAGAGAGATGGACCACCTGGCAAGAGAGATGCATCACCTGGCAAGAGAGATGGACCACCTGGCAAGAGAGATGGACCACCCGGCAAGAGAGACACATCACCTGGCAAGAGAGATGGACCACCCGGCAAGAGAGATGTATCACCTGGCAAGAGAGATGGACCACCTGGCAAGAGAGATGCATCACCTGGCAAGAGAGATGGACCACCTGGCAAGAGAGATGGACCACCCGGCAAGAGAGATACATCACCTGGCCAGAGAGATGCATCACCCGGCAAGAGAGATGGACCACCCGGCAAGAGAGATGCACCACCCGGCAAAAGAGATGCATCCCTTGGCAAGAGAGATGGACCACTCGGACCACCTGGCAAGAGAGATGCACCACCTGGCAAGAGAGATGGACCACCCGGCAAGAGAGATGCACCACCTGGCAAGAGAGATGGACCACTCGGACCACCCGGCAAGAGAGCTGCACCACTTGGCAAGAGAGATGCATCCCTTGGCAAGAGAGATGGACCACTCGGACCACCCGGCAAGAGAGATGTACCACCTGACAAGAGAGATGCATCACCCGGCAAGAGAGATGCACCACCTGGCTAGAGAGATGCACCACCCTGCGGCAAGAGATAGCATTTACTTTTGTTGTTGTATAGATGAGCATCACTTTTGTTTGTCTTGCTCTCTATGCCAAATTGCAAATAATATGTGGGTCGTTTACCCTTTCTTATGAATCACCTATGTACATCTTAAGTGAATCCCAAAACAAAGAGTCTGCCAACTTTGCGAGCTAAGTCTTTTTTGTTTTATAATAGTGTGTTTGTCTGTGCACTTGAAAGACCGCTGGGTCGAACAATCTGGGACTGTAACGTATTTGGTCAAAAATAAACGTTCCAACAACTTACCTTTCTTCTTTTTTGATTCATCTTTAGTGAATGTTATGCAATAAAATGATGCAAGACAAAAGTCGGTAAAATGAAAAACTGAGTTTATGTGCGTGCGTGCGCATGTGTGTGTGTGAGTGTGTGTGTGTGTGTGTGTGTGTGTGTGTGTGTGTGTGTGTGTGTGTGTGTGTGTGTGTGTGAGTGTGTGTGTGTCTGTGTGTGTGAGAATGTGTGTGTGTGTGAGAATGTGTGTGTGTGTGTGTGTGTGTGAATGTGTGTGTGTGTGTGTGTGTGTGTGTGCGTGTGTGTGTGTGTGTGTGTGTGTGTGTGTGAAAAGAAATGTGTTCATAACATTCCTGTTGACAAGTGCAGGGTTCAACTTATCCCATTCAAAAGCCTGGCCGGATCAGACATAGCGAGCAAAACTCTGTTCTATGGAGGACTGTCCGAGATTGTATGAGGAACGGAAGGGTGACTAAATTATTGCCCTCGCTAGTTCTTCTCTCTCTGCCTCTGACTTGGCTTCTTCGGCGTCTTAGCTGCCATCTTTGCCGGTTCGTTGGGTTCCGCCACCAGATTCTCGTTTCTGTTTTCGAAAACCGCGTCCGCGTTTAGCTTATCATCCACGTTTATATCACGAGAGTTTTGTGCTGTAATGAAAGGTGAAGAAACGGAGAGAAGAAGAAAAGTTCTAATGATAACTTTGCCATCTATCACAGTTTAAGAAGTCTCGAAGGTCATAACCGCGTGACTGTCGCCATTTTGAATTGTGACGCTGTAGGAGCAGGAGAGCGCATGACAAAGTGTGATCAATGTTCAAGTTTCCGGCCGGCTGTCGGCGAGGATAATATTGCTGAAGATGTCGCTGCTTGTGTTGAAAATTGATTGAATTTGACCGTAACATTCAACATGATGTAGCTAAGCCTGAACCTATAGATTATCTTAGTCTGTCGTTTTGTGTGCCTTTAGATTACACAGACACGGATGACTTTTGCTATTATGAGCGACATGCTGGCTTTAATCAGCTGGTCAGCTGGCAGGGCCGGACTAGGCTAAGAGGAGGGGGGGGGGGGGGGTTGCCAGTGGTGGTCCAGGGGGATGTTCCCCCTGGCAGGGTCAAGGGGCAGAGCCCCTTGTGGGGGTCAGGGGGCAAAGCCCCCTGAAGCTGATGGGTAGGTCATATTCTGAGATAGGAAAATGGTCGCTCCTTGCATGAAACGGCATAAAATAAACAATAATAAAAAATGTTTTAAATAAGTGAGGTACATGTTTAGGCTAGGGGGGTGGGGGGGTTGCGCAACCCCCATAACCCCCCCGGTAGTCCGGCCCTGGCTGGTCACACTGACATGTGTTTGTTTGATTGGTCAGGTTGCTTAGTTGGCAGGTGAGTTGATCAGTAAATGAGTGAGCGAGTTAAACAAACCAAAATCAAATCACATTAATTTTTTATGTTACGAGGGTTGTGGTAAAAGCATAAAAACGAACTTGTTATCGTAACCAGCGCTTGCCCTGAGAGGTACTGCTTTAATCCACTGCTTTGATAGTGAATGAAGGAGGGAGTTAGGGAGTGAGTGATTAGTTATTTAGTTACTTATAGAGAATACTACATGGCTTCCTATGTGATACAAGTTTTACACGAGTTTTTATATAGTCAACTGCGAGCAAAAGCGAGCTTTTCAATATTTGAAAACGCAACGAGTGTAAAACTGGTATCTAACAGGAAGCCATGTAGTATTCTGTTTATCGAACATACTGTACTTGCGTGTCTATTGCTCCAAACGTCCCTCAGTCGAAGCGCCAAAATTGGAGACGCTTAAAATGGAACCTATATAGATCTCTCGGAAAGCCTCGTGTAATCTCTGACGTCGAAGCAAAGAGACGTTACTCTAGAAAGCAAATCGTGACGTGTACGTTCCTGCCAGACACGACCTCTTCACATGCACTGTGGAGTGAACGATATTGTTATGACATGAGTGGTATGTCACGCGTACGTAGGATTAAATACGCTCGCGCTGGACCCGAGTACTCTTCAGACTGGCTCGCTCCCCCAGTATGAACGTTTTTGTCTTGTGCACGTGGATTAAAAAAAAATATATATATATATTTATTTATTTATTTATTTTACACAATAAAACAATTATTAGAGTAAAATAAAACATTAACACGTTCATAATAAACAATAGTAATTTAACACAACAAAACCACAACAAAAAAACATAGACCGCCCATGCCGGGAATCGAACCCGGATCACTTTGGCCATAGGCGGACGTGCTTACCACCAAGCCACCAACTCTGACAATTCTGCAAGTGAACTCAAATGCCTACACTGCTAACTTCGCTCGTTCATAAAATTAGGTCGCGCAGCACGCGAAGTGGCACACGCACGCAAAGCCTGGTGTCGCTGGCTGGCTGTTCTATCAGTTCTATTGGCTGGCTGTTGCTCCGCGAATTCCTCCCACCGCCAATTTTTTTTATTATTGTGGTTTATTTCGCATTTAGGTCCCAGGTAACATTATGAAGTTTTAATACGATCAATCGGACCTATTATCAAGTTAGTGTATCAACTTTTGAACGAACTGCGCCCAGTAGTTTCCCAGCAATAAGCTGTTAAGTCGAGACAGACACACAGATACACAGACAGACAGACACACACAATTAAAGTCTGCTGAGCCCAAGTACTAGCGTACTCGGGGATAAAGTTACTTAGTTAGTTAGTTCTCATGCACAAATAACACAAACGTGAAGTTCTCAGCTCGTCTTGCTCTTGCTGGGGTCTGCTCTGATCTGTCCGGCTTTCGGTCATTAGTCATTATAGTCATTATAGTCATTAGTCCGCCTGCGTTCTCACTGTTCTCTGCTTTCGTTATTTACACCCTCTACAATAAAGGCAGAGGGGAGAATTTATGCAGTTCACACTTTGAATCGAACTTCGATCTTTAAAATATCGATGACGCTGCGACAGACAGCGTGTTCGTGTCGGCATGGATTGAAACGTTTAAAGTGACAAGCTGCGCGCATGCACGTGAACACAAATGCAAGGGCTTCCACAGGCACGTGGACACGCAGTTACGCACACACACGTATGGACGCACGGACATTTGTTTACAATTGCGCATGCGCACTTACACATACGCACGCACACACAAACAAACAAACAAACACACACACCCGCCTGTATGTACACACACACACACACACACACACACACACACACATACACACACACACACACACACATGCACACACACACATACACACATCAGGGGCGGACGAGGGGGGGTGCACAGGGTGCAGGTGCACCCCCCCCCCCCTCCAGCAAAAAAAAAAAAAAAAAATTGGAAAGCTGATTCTATGACCATTTCGAATTTCAAACGGCACCAGATGGCACCATTTTGCTTCTTTGGGCAAAAAAAATTTCCGGGGGGGCATGCCCCCGGACCCCCTAGCAAATTCGGGCGCTTCGCGCCCATCACATTCACTTTCGATTCAAAGTGCAACCCCCTTACAAAGCAACTGATCCGCCCCTGCACATACACACACACACACATACATACACACCCACGCACACAGACACACACAGACATACACACACACACACACACACACACACACACACACACACACACACACACACACTTAACACGAACACCCACGCACACATGCTTGTATCATTGTAAGAGTGGGAGGGAGGGAGAAAAGAAAAGCTCAGAGGGAGGGGGGAGGGTAGAACAAGAAACAACCATCAATGGGCTACAAATCACACAGAATGTATAAAGGTTAGTATAAACTGAATTTATTTCCTGACCAGACCTACCACAATCAATGCCAACAGTCAAAATGAAAATAATCAAAGAATTCTGACAAATCAAAACAGCACCTATATAGGCTACATTTTTCGCTGACATGAATCCCTGAATTGGACTGTCTCACATGAAATGCACACAAGTGTATTCGGTCTTGGTTTTTATGATTTATTCACATGTATTTGTTTGCAGGTTTTCATTGCATTTGTTCTTCGACAGGGTCCGAGGGCACCATATTTAACTGTGTGTGCACGTATTATGGTTCGGGTTCGAAGATATACGGCACAGGTCCGAATATAAATGGTCTCTTCTTAAACAGTTACAGGAGGGGCCCGGGTAGCTCAGGTGGTAGAGCACTGGACTTGTGATCGAGAGGTCGCTAGTTCGAATCCGGGCCGGGACGGACACGGGTCAACTTTATGTGCAGACCCAGAGACGGTATCCATCTCCCACCCCCGTGTCACCACAATGGCACGTTAAAGATCTTGGTCATTCTACCATAAGTGCAGATGGCTGATACCACCTAAACACGCACACATCAAAAGCCGTGAGGGCGTAAAACTCGAATCGTATAAACCAATTCATGTCCAATATAGGCAATTAAGACCTGACGGACAATAAGCCCCTTAAAATTTACTAGTTACAGGAAAAATCGGGTTGTGTTGGGTTCAAGCAGAGTTTGCCCAAGAACAGCCTTGTTCAGCAAGATTATAAGACTGATTGCATCAGTATATTAGGTTAAACTAAATTGATGGAATGAACTAATTCAGTTTATAATTTGATTGAATGCAATGTATCAGTTAAATACAAATAGTAACAAAATCGAAAATGCTACACGGAATTGTTATCACGTAAAACACAGCCTGTTTGACATCAGTCAGTAGGATGGATGGATGTCATTCTTATACTGCATACAATTATTTCTACTTGAATGTCAAAGCGAACTTTACCAGTGCAGATATAAAGGCGAAAAGGGAAAAAGGCTAACTGAATCTATACTTTAACAAGAGCAAATAAACCCGCAAACAAACACAAACGAGACCACACAAAAATCACCCAAAAGAACGCTCACTCAGCCAAAAAGCCGTTCAATCAAAATGTTCTTTTTTGTTTGTTTGCTTAACGCCCAGCCGACCACGAAGGGCCATATCAGGGCGGTTCAAAATGTTCTCTTTGTTCTTAAAAACTGGAGACAGTCAGAACTATACCTATTTGGCAATTAACATTTTCTGAAGCCGACGTAGTGAATAGCGCGAATTTAAGACGAGAAAACGTTATCATTTCACCAACAGAAGTTGGGTGCTTTTCAACTGCCAAATTTGTAACACAATTGTTTTGTTGTTTATCTTAAAAGCCTCGTTTTTGTCACTGCATTGTTTAATGACATAACTAACAAATACGACTTAAATCTGAACACACGCACACAAATCAAAACCGCTAAATCTTTGAGATTCAATTTTTGAAAAAAGAAACAACAGATCTTGAAAACAAAATCCAAGACAACTTAATCATTGAGTTCTAATTTGTTTTCAAGCTGTTTCATAACAAAAACATAATGATCCAAATAATCTTAAAGTTGTACGATACCAAACTACCACTTCCAGCTTCATAAGCAAAAACGAAACACCTAAAAGTGAAATGACACGAAACTGATACGCCACTCGTGAAAACAAACCACCCTAAAGTAATGAAACAAATCTCAAACATAAATTTAAGTACAAAACATTGCATTGACAATTCAACTCAACATAATTGTTACTGTCACTTAAAAATATAATTTTCTGTTAATATTTTTCTTTCTGAGATGAGACGCTTGAACTAGAAGCATGAGATGGCCTGGAAGTAGCAGGTCTGGATGACTCCCCTCTTGTGGTGAAGTTCCTTCAGGTCCTGAGGGCTCGCTCCCATCTCCTTGTACATCTCGTACGTCACGTCCAGGATACGAGACAACACGCGGTTCATCATCTCCCGCTCTGACGTCATGGGACGCTGCCAGACAGACAAGGGGAAGAATTGATGTACTGTACAGTGTGGTGTGTTTTTGTTTGTGTTTGCTTTGTGTGTTAAGTTGTTGTTTTGTTGTTTGGTTGGTTGGTTGGTTGGTTGGTTGGTTGGTTAGTGAGTGAGTGAGTGAGTGAGTGAGTGAGTGAGTGAGTGAGTGAGTGCGTGAGTGAGTGAGTCCGTGAGTGAGTGAGTGAGTTGGCTTGTTGTTAGATTGGTTGGTTGGTTGTTTGGTTGGCTGGTTTGTTTGTTGGTTGATTGGTAGGTAAGTTAATTAGTAAATTAGTTACTTAACTATTTAGTTTGTTTCCTTGATATGTTTCTTGGTTTGTTTCGTAGTTTGTTTCTTGGTTTCTGTGTTTGTCTTCAGAGACAGAATTCGTGTGCTTGTGTGTACTATTGTTAGTTTCTTTTCAGGACCTGTGACGTCATGCGCAAATATTGCTCAAATCCAATAAACACATTATTGAGCAGAACAAAGGCAGATATTCATATGGTTATAATTATATTTCTGACCAAAACACTGCTGTTTAACATCTGGTATATGTATATTGAAAAAAACTCCTTAACTTATTGTGTTCAGTGTATATATATAACGCCTCACTCGACACCGCTGCTGAATACGTATTTTAAATTGTATATATATATTCATAAAGGTACTGGGGAGTTATGCATGAGTGCCGTGTAAAGTACACGCCGACTTCAGCGAAGTCATGACTTGAAAGTCGCGTGACCTACCGCAGGCGCTCAGTCGGTATGCACGGGTGACGACCAGACCGCCGACTTTCAAATTGCCGTGTGAAGCAAGGTCACCAGTCAATCTATTTTTATAACGAGGAATTCCTTCCTTTGCGCATGCGCTAGGGTCATTCGATAACATCCTCCCGCTTCCTCGCACGGGAGTTCGACTATTCAGAGACGGAGAGCAGTGAAATATGGGTCAGTGCTACTTTGCGCTGAAACGAATCAAAGATGTCTTCGCTAATCTTATCGGTGTTGGTTCTAAAATAATATGACAAGGGAAGTGAATCTCGCAAAAAAAAAATCTTTTTAGTCCAGCACTTCCAACTATTGGGTTCTGTCTAAAACAATTACGGCGCAAAATTCGTCGACTTTGATGGCGGAAAACCATGAAAAATGGCCATTCTGTTCGCTGAAGTCGGCGTGTAAACCATTTAGACGACCTCCGGAGCACGTCTAAATTTAGTCGCCAGTTTCGGTGGTACAAGCGTGTAGTCGCCACCCGTGCATACTGTGTACCTCGCGGTTGGCGGCACTCGCTTTCAACAAGAAAGGAGAGAAAACAGGAAAGAAAATATGGAGTGTCGTCTGTGAAAGAGTGAAACACCAAATGGATTGTACTATTTGTTGTGACTGTAGTTTCACTAACAAAAGAACGCGGAAGTTACAGTGATTGGTTTGTTCTATCCTTTGCAAACTAACATCAGAAACCGAAAACAACATTTTAAAATTGAAGGAACATTGCACAAAAACCGAAGAAGGTTAAGGTTGGTACTTAAAATACAATTTGCTTTTTGGTAAAAAAAAAAAAAAAGGAAAACTCTTAAAATTAAATCATAATCTGTTTAAATTTTTGCTCACTTTCTTGATAGTTTGAAAAAAAAATCACTGATTTTGCCTGAAGTATAAGCGAACGCTTGCAGAGGGCAAACATTCCAACGCCTAAAGCTAGTATTCACTCGAAGTATTTGTCATTCAACTTTCAGGGTTATCTGAACTTTCGCTAATGAACTTCTTATCTGAGAGGAGTTTGTACAAGATAACCAACAACAAGATACAAACGATCGCATTTGTTTAACTTGGGTGATATCCCGCTGATAAACCAGTGGTGGAAAGAAGAAAATCGAACTGCAGAAGTATGTGTTTGCAGGGGCGCATCTCATATATTATAAATGTCGGAACCTCTGCTTTTGTTAACTGACTGATTAGCAGAAAATTGCGTGGATACTTTAAACTTTTGATTAAAAAGAAGTTTCCTATTGACAATAACCTTTGTATCGAATCATAAGATTTTCTTCAAGATGCCGCTATTGTGACGTGTACCATCTGTGACGTTTTGTGGGCAGTGACGTGGTATTGTTTGCTGTTGCCATGGCTACATGTATGACGCAATGGGTGACGGTGGTGCTACTGGTGGTTCCCTTCCTCATAGCACTGCAGATGGTGGACTGTAGGCCTGCTGCTGGTGATGACGAATATCTTTACACTTACGACGATGACGTCAAACCACAGGTAAGTGGGGCATGTTTTAAATTAAGAAAAAAAATATTAAAAGGAAGAAGAAGAAGCAGAAGAACAAGAAGCAGAGGAAGAACTAGGATATCGTTCGTTTTATTTTTGTTTTGTTTTGTACAGTTTGGTTTGGTTTGGTTTAGTTTCGGTTGTTGTTGGTGGTGGGTGTGGGGGTGTGGGGGTGGGGGTGTCCCAAGGACAGATTGTAAGAAAAGGCGTAGCCTTACATCTTAATCCTTGTTAAATAAAGTTCAATTCAATTCAATTCAATTCTCTCTCTCTCTCTCTCTCTCTCTCTCTCTTTCTCTCTCATTCTCTTTGTCTTGTCTCTCTGTCTCTCTCTCCATCCTTGAGTAATAAAGTTCGTTCGTTCGTTCGTTCGTTCGTTCTCTTTCTCTCTGTCTCTTTCTCTTTCTCTCTGTCTCTCTCTCTTTCTCTCTGTCTCTCTCTTTCTCTCTGCCTCTGTCTCTCTCTTTCTGCCTCTGTCTCTCTCTGTCTCTCTCTCGCTCTCTCTCTCTCTCGCTCTCTCTCTCTCTCTCTCTGTCTCGATCTCTCTCTCTCTGTCTCTCTCTCTCTCTCTCGCTCTCTCTCTCTCTCTCTGTCTCGCTCTCTCTATCTCTCTCTCTCTCTCTCGCTCTCTCTCTCTCTGTCTCTCTGTCTCTCTCTCTCTCTTTCTCTCTCTCTCTCGCTCTCCCTCTCTCTCTTTATATATCTCTCATTTTATATATCTTTCTTATTACTTGTGTTTTTTTTCTCTTGCATAAATGTGTCCAATGAGCTGAGTACTTTGTTGTAGCATTACATTTTTTAAATGAGTTTATTTGATTTATGATTTTATTTCTGTTGGGAGGCGTGGGGCTGGCGGGGGGGGGGGGGGGGGGGGGTGTCCAATGAATCCTGCATAACCGTATCTACAAGCACTGTTGCAAGTATAACTTTTCCTTTTGTTTCTCTCATTTCTTCTCCTACTTCTCTTCAAAGATATTTTTTGTGACTTGACATATTCGTTTTAATTGTATCACGAACACTTTCAACTAACTCTATTACAATACAATTCTTTATTTATTTTGTATGTAATCACTCACTCTTATAACTTTAGAAAACTGAAAAGAGATGTATAATGAACAGAAGCTATCATAACTCGATAAACTTAATTGAGAATGCTTTAATTGGGTTTTACTGTGTCTGTATATGTGGGTCCGTTACATATGAGAATCTTTATTTCAAGTTGGTGCTGCATACAACTTAACTTTGCTCCGGTATCCTTCACGAATTGAAACAGTAAGTACTGTGGGCAGTCGTATTGATCTTGTTTTCTCCCTGAAAGGATTTATATATATTTATTGCGTTTTTACGGGTCACATGACGAAACTGTAACTAACCATTGGTCAAACATGCACCCTATATCAATTGATATATCGCAGGAAGTCGTCATAGCCAAGTGATATCTCGCAGGAAGTGACTAATCACTTATGGGCGCCATCTTTAGACGGTCACTTCAAAAATAGTGGAGCGAGATATTTCCCATAAACATTCTTTGATGAAGAATTGAGTACACAACAAGCGAAAAGGCAAATCGTCAAAAAAGAGAAAAACATGCCCAATCATGGGTCCTAGAAATTGGATCTGAAGTCTTACTGACGGGGGTTGCATTGAATGGCAATTTAGCAGAAAAACAACAAGTGACACAAGCAGCAGACACTTGTGAGAACTGGATAACTTTCACTACAATTTGAAAGAGATTTCACCCCCTAGCGAGATAGAAGCAAAAGTGTGTGCAGGCACAACTGCAGGCACAATGGTTTACACCGCACCAGCCCTGAGATTAAAACGTAACTGACCTGACGACTCGATGAAAACAACGGAGGGAATGAAAGGGAGAGACTGGAAGAGATCACATTCACTTTGCATAATTCCTACCTTGATCATTGCG
Source organism: Littorina saxatilis (assembly GCF_037325665.1). Lineage (NCBI taxonomy): Eukaryota > Metazoa > Mollusca > Gastropoda > Littorinimorpha > Littorinidae > Littorina > Littorina saxatilis. Next base: position 43,299,741 of record NC_090254.1, on the reverse strand, counting down.
ACTCGCGCATTGTTAAATAATCGCAAGTCTTTCAGCAGGGACAGTTCTGTGAAAGCAAAAGACAATTCTCTGAATCTCCCCAGTGTAAATCAGATTTGTACAAGTCATCTTTTATTTCTTCTGCAACTAGTCTCTGGAATAAGTTGCCTGAAAATATACAACAATGTGATTCTGTTGGTCTGTTCAAGCGACATTTCACAGCTTTTGATATTTCAATTCCACCATAATTATTACTATTCCCCAAATCGCAAAACTGAAGTTTTGCATTGCAGTTTAAGACTTGGAATGAGTGATTTACAATATGATATGTTTAATCGCCACCTAGTAAACATTCACGAGTTTTCATTCACAAGCACCTGGGAAATAAATCTCATGTTCCCCAGGCAATAAATCCCCGGTTAACATAGTTGCATGAAGCAGGTTATACATGGATAATCAAAAGCAAACCCAATAGAAACGCTCGGGGATTCTTCGGCTCTTTTCATTGGTGTTTCCCCAGACCTAAACAGACGACACGACACTGCTTTGCAAAGTTCTAAAAACGAACTGGCAAACTGGCAAAAGTAAACAAAAAACAAAACTACTTCATGAAAGGTCATACATTCATCAAAAACAAATGAAACCTAGCGATATGTTTTGTCTTCTTACAGAGTCATGGAGTGCGTGTATCTGTGTTTTGATACACAGACGTTCGGAGAAACACGAACGTCAAGTTCAAGTAAAACGACCCCTGACACACACATTTTGACCCGTGCACAAGACGTTGTATCGATAAACGAAGCACAAATAAGAAACAATAACAAAAGCAAAGAAAATAGCAACAAGATATGCAAATATCTAACAAAGCCGAGCAAGCAGAATGACAGGTGAAATGAAAAACAAAGAGGTACTGAGTCGGAAACAAGATCGCGATTCTTTCCTTCGCTGCACGACGCAAATCTTCTGTGACCTTTGACCAAACGTAGCTTCCACATTCTATCACTCAGCTTAATATTTACAACAGAAAGCCGATGGGGTGGAATACCGAGATGAACCTACAGAACTGTGCATCCTCAAACCTGACATATTCATCCCAACATTTAATGAACTCAAAAACACAGGAGGTTGCTTTCACACGCCAGCTTTGATTGCCAGTGGTTATCAAACCGGGACTCGTGTGGTTATCAGCACGGAACCCGTGTTTCAAAGCATGGCTTCCTGGGTTGATTGTGCACTTATTTTCTCACTACCAAAATGATGACAAATACGATGTTTGGTGGTTTGTTGACAGACCAGCTTTTTTGTCGGTCCGAGGGGGGCATATCGACTTTTGTTTCATATTTATTGACCGCGGCCTTCAAACCCATCAAACATCTTATAATGTTCTTGTGGTTATTTTGCTGAAACTGTTCCACATTATTTGTTATCATGTCCCCTATTTCATGATGTAAAAACAGCAACAATCGTTACATTATCTCCAGAATGTGTTAATATTGACATACTCCCGAAAGGTGATTCGAACATTTCATATTTGAAAATAGTGTTATTTTTGTTGTTGTCCAAAGCTGTATTGAGAAATCAAACCGCTTTGGGACACCTCAGCTCGATGATGTTGGTGGTTTTTTTTAAATATATTACTTGGGGCCCATCTACTTTTTGATATTTTGTTGTGTCTTTCGTTCTCGTTTTGTATTTGTTTTCGTTTTCGGTATTGACACAGATTGTGTTCGATAATTCAAACTAAGTTTTCCTTGTTGTTTTTCTCCTTTTTTTCTCCTTTTTTTTCAAAACATGTGTCGCATTGATCATATTCCGCCATGAAATTTCAGGCATGTTTATGTGAGCACTTATCATAAGTTTTAAACTTGTTGTGCTCCTTCTTAATGATGTTGTTATATTATCATGTGTCTGTTTACGAATAAAATACTGTTTAAACAACAACAAAAATTCTCTGAAATTCTGATCACTTCAATGTCTATCGTTCAGTGAAAACGACCATCCGTGTTGTCGAGAAGAAGTTCTGAAACACCTCACTGGTGATTTTGATGACGGAAGTGAGGTTTTAACTGCAGAACGTGTGACTTCATTTTCGGATGAGTTTCTGGATGGGGAAATTATTTTTGATGAGATCAGACATGCAATTAAAAATCTCAGTAAAGGTAAGGCTGCTGGACCTGATGGGATTATGAATGAAATGTTACAGTGTGCTTGTGAAGTTATTCTTCCCTTGTTGGTTGGTTGTTTAATAACTTGTTTCAAAAAGGCATATACCCTGAAGAGTGGGCCAAAGCAATGATTATTCCAATTCTCAAGAAAGGCGATAAGAACTTACCAGACAATTATCGAGGTATATCCATGTGAAATGTTTTGAGTAAACTGTTTACATCTGTATTGAATCGCAGACTTACTCTCTAGACCAAGGACAAGTCTGTGCTTAATGATACTCCGAATGGTTTTCGTAAGGACAGGTCGAATGTCGACCACATTTACACGTTGAATGCTCTAGTTGAAAAGTATGTATGTGGTCAATCTAAACTGTACGTTGCATTCATCGAATTTCACAAGGCTTTCGACAAAGTTAACCACTCTGTGCTGTGGCAGGTATTATTTAAGACAGGAGTTCAGGGCACAATGTTAAATATGTTAAAGGCCGGCCATGAACAAGAAAATCCAGGCCTGTGTCAGAAACAATCTTCTATATACCCAGTAGTTTGAATGTTTTCAAGGCCTGAAACAAGCTTAGTTGGCTAGTCTCATCTTGTTTTCAATCTTAATTCACGAGCTGGCAAATTATATCATATTGCGTGGGAGACATGCATGGGGCCACCTTTTCGAGTGAAGAGATCGATATTGGTTTTTTTCCTTTCTGCTGATGATTTAACCTTGCTATCCTCAACAGTGGTTGGACTGCAGTCACAGTTCTACGCCCTATACGATTCTGCGCAACGTTTGAAATAGGTTGTTAATCTAAAAAAAAAATCGAAAGTGATTGTCTTTCCGAAGGGTGGGTTTCTTTCCAAACACGAAAAATGGTGCTATGGTTTCCACCAACTTGAAGTGGTAAACACATAATTATACATACCGTGGTCTGACGTTTTCAACCCGTTTGAGTTTCCGCAGTGCACTAGAGGACATAGCAGTGAAAGCCAAACGATGTGTGATTGAGATACGCATTACTCTGAGAAGAATTAGTTGTTACTCTCCCACTGTGTTCTTTAAATTTGTCGATGCCCAAGTGGTGCCGATATTGCCGTATTCCTCTGTGATACGGGGATACAAACACCACCCTCTAATAGATTTTTTGTAATGTTTCTGTAAAAACTCCTAATGATTGTGTTTATGGTGAACTTGGCCGTTACCCCCTGTATATATTTGGCAATGACAAGAGTATTAAATATTGGTTCAGACTCCTTAAATAACCTGATAACATGTTTCCCAAGAAAGCTTATCGAGCACTATTATCCCTCGATGGCAAGGGTAAAAACACCTGGGTATCCAAAATATTAATAAGAATGCTTTTGTGTCGTTTTGGCTTTGGTCAAGTCTGGTTTTATGGGTGTGGACACGAACGGGCTTTTATTTTTGAAAGTGCTAAGAGTGAGACTGATTGATTGTGTTCGCCAAGGATGGTGGGATCACTTGGAAAATAGTGATCAGTTTGTCTTGTACAGTTCCTTTAAAACGTGTATTGAACGAGAAAAGTATTTTGACTGTATAACCTCATCTGTAAACCGACTTCGGCCAACGATGAAAACGTGTATGCTTATCGCCAGGCATGTTGAGTTGAATTTTATGAGAGAATTGAATCTGTTAAAAGTCTGTTGGAAGCCTCATAATGATGGACGAAGTCGACTTCACGAAGCTCGCTGCATGAAACCTTGGCACGGACAATCTCACATCTAATGCGTTTGACACATGTCTTAGTCCATGAATCCTGCGCAAGATCAATCAATCAATCAATGAGGCTTTTATCGCGCATATTCCGTGGGTACAGTTCTAGGCGCTCAGCAGTGATGCCGTGTGAGATGAAATTTTATACGGCCAGTAATTGCAGCCATTTCGGCGGATATTTACCTTTCACGGCCTATTATTCCAAGTCACACGGGTATAGGTAGACAATTATTAACTGTGCCACAGCAATTTTGCCAGGAAAGACCTTTTTGTCAATCGTGGGATCTTTAGCGTGCACACCCAATGTAGTGTACACGGGGGGGAGTTCGGACACCGAAGAGAGTCTGCACACAAAGTTGACTCTGAAATAAATTTCCGCCGAACCTGGGATCGAACTCACGCTGACAGCGGCCAACTGAATACAAATCCAGCGCGCTACCAACTGAGCTATATCCCCGCGATTCACAATAACATACTCTGCATATCTATAGTATTTATGCCACTTTTTCTTTATGCAAAATGTGTTGAAAGTGGCCTAGTCTGAAGTATTATCTCCTTTTCTTGTTGCTTTTGTCAATATCATTTAGGTTTTTGTCCGGTCCACTTAGGAGGGTACCCTCGTTTAAGTCACTTCACCACTATGAAAGACATTTGCAATCCAAATAAGTGCCAAATCGCAAAAATGTGAATGTAATGACACAAGCATGACTATATAGTTGAGGTATGTTTGCCTAATTTACATACAGTTTTCTGTTCATTGCATGTTTTTCTTTTTCAGGGTCACCAACTGGCAAGAACAATCATCAGACGCTCAGGTGAGCAAAAGGGGGTTGTTTGATATTTCAATATACAACCACCCTAAGGTTGTAAAAAAGTTGTTTCTCTTGAAAATAGTGAGGCAAGTTCTCCCACGTGACAGTATAGGCCAATGATAAACGAGGGGCATGTCTCCACAAGTGCTCCCTATGCCAATGAATTAATCTTTAGGATGTCAAGCTAAATTGCAATTCCATAGTTCGAACTGAGCCAAATAACGTTTGACCAATATGTTAAACGCATTTAGATGTAAACAATTATTCATAAATCAACATGGTACTGTTTGTTCAAAATCATAATTGTGACCCTCCACCACGAAATGAGTCGCATGTCACCTCGCGCGGTTCTGCGCTAGGCAAAATATAAGCCCGGGGGGTCACTACTAACAGTGTGAGGGTCCCCATATTCACAGGCTTATAACTCGAAAAGTGTTCACTCTTTTCTAAAACGGTTTTCACCACTAGATAGAGAATAAAAAACTCTTTCAGAAAATGTAAAAATATGAAAATCATGAAAAGGTGACATGCGACTCATTCCGTGGTGGAGGGTCACAATTGAGGAAGGTATAACACTTTTACTGGCTCTAACGTAGTACCAGTTTTCACCTTTAGTACACGGGACCGTCTGCCGAAGTACTGAGCAAGCACATGCGTTTCATCATTCGCAATCACGCCAGCCTTCCGCGCGACTTTTCTTTCATACTCATACAGCTCAGTCAAACTCAACTGTCTCTCTCCCACAATCTTACTGCACATTTGCACCACTCTGTTAAGAACATCACGGTTGCTCAGACCACCAAACCAACAGACAAACCCAAAAGTAAGCACGACAGACTCAATAACACTTCTGTAAAAAGTTTGTAAAATGTTTGAGTTCACATTAAGATAAGAGATCTCAGCTTCTGTACGCAATACAGCCGTGGCTGTGGACAGATTCGGTGTTTTCATTAAAACTCAGTTTGTGGTCAATCACTGTACCGAAGTACTTGTACTCATCCACTCGCTCAATTTGCGGAGTCGTCAGAATATTTTACAAGTGGGGTTAAGTCAGTGCCTCAACAATCATTTGTGTAGAACGTAAAAAGAATGGGTGATAGCACAGTACCATGTAACAGCCTGGCCAGATATAAGATGTTCAGCAGAACTCTATGTATTGCAGGCCTGAAAGTGGCCAGTATTTTACTCGCCATGGTGACTAAAAACATGTAACTGGCGAGTAGAAATGTTCATCTACTCGCCAAATGCCAGTAAAGTTGCTGAAACAAATTGGTGGTTTGGCTAGTAAAGTTTTCTCTTTGGCTAGTAAATTTGCAGAATCACTAGCCAAAGGTGAGTACACCATTTGTTGGACTTTTATGGCTGTATTGAAATACTGCCTGGGATTATTCGAGAACCATTTTCATTTTACATAAACATGGACATTTATCTTCTAACACCACATCGCATTTCTAATAACACAAACACACGATCATAAAGCATATTTGAACATAAGTAGCGGTAGCAGTATTCTTATTAATTGTCTGAGCTTGTTTTTAAACAGACATAACATATCTATACGTTTTTTTAAATCAGGAAATGATAAAGGATGAGATGAAATCTTTTTTGGACCGATTTCTTACATTTTAATCGTAGTACCTAATTAACATTTGATCGTTAATTGTGATCACATTTCTAGAGTAAACATAACATATGTATATATTTTTAGATTTAGAATTTGATGAGGGATACGATGGGATCAATTTTGAATCTGTTTGAGAAAAATTAATTTTCATGACAACTTTAATGAGCAAACTCATTCATTAATCTTAAAGCATCCAAGCTGAAATGCAATACCAAAGTCCGGCCTTCGTCAAAAATTACTTGACCAAAATTTCAACAAAATTATTTGGAAAATGAGAGCGTGACAGTGCCGCCTTAACTTTCATAAACAGCCGGATATGACGTCATCAAAGATATTGATCCCCCAAAAAAAGAAGTCTGGGGATATAATACCCAGGAACTCTCATGTAAAGTTTCATGAAAATCGGTCCAGTAGTTTTCTCTGAATCACTCTACACACACACACATACATACATCCATACATACATCTATACATACATGTATACATACATACATACATACATCCATACATACATACATACATACATACATACATACATACATACATACATACATACATACATACATACATACATACATACATACAAACATACATACATACATACATACATACATACATACATACATACATACATACATACATACATACATACATACATACATACATACAAACATACATACATACATACATACATACATACATACATACATACATACATACATACATACATACATAACACACATACATACATACATACATACATACATACATACATACATACATCCATACATACATACATACAAACATACATACACCAGACCCTCATCTCGAATCCCGGTCAACGTTAAAACATTAATGCCAAAAGTTGATAGATCTCGGGTAGTGTACTTCAACATATTCACGGAATTGGCATTAATGTCGACCAGTCACATTGGAACCTGGCCAAAAATGTAACCCAAGAATCCAGATTAAGAGAGCTGCACTGGAAAATATTACACACGATTTATCCAACAAATGTTCTTCTGTATAAAATTGGAATACGAGATAGTGAGAGATGCCCCTTCTGTCCAACCGAAATAGATTACGTTGAACATTTTTTTGTTAATTGTAAGAAAATAAAAGTGCTATGGAGATACGTTGAACAAATTATTTATGAGAAATATAAAATAAGAATAGTCTTTGGAATAGAACATATTTTGTGTGGTTATATTAATGGTGCTGACTCAATAAAATGCAAATATATAAATCACTTGATTTTGATAGGAAAGATGTGCATAAGCAAATATAGATACGGAACTCCCACTGATATTATAATAATGTTTGACAAAGAGAAACAAATACGAAACGTAGAATAGTGTATCATATATACTTCTTTTCTGGCTTCCCTCACCGCCCCCTCTTTCTTTCGTTTCGCTAAAAGGAGAACGGTACCGGGGTAAAGGCGGAACTTACATTGTTACACTTAACACCACTTGTATGAAAAGAGAACTGTTACTAAGAAAACTTTAGCACGCTTACAATTTGCTTTTCCTCTTACTTATTGTGATTGTTACTATGTTAACTCCATCATGACACCGCCACAAACAACACTTAAGTCAACCCAAACACAGACATATGTAAGACAATAACCAACATTAAAGATGCAAGATTTTGTCCATTGTAGAAAACCACATACAATTGATAAATTTATAAAACGCCAATGAAGAAGGACGCTCAGCTGTAGAGAGAAAGAAAGAAAGAAGAGAAAAGGAAGAGAAAAAAAACAACAACTTAGGGTTTCATTCTTTTTATTTATTTTTCAGCTTGAAGCGGACTGCATGCAACTGAGGCAAAAACAAAAAAAAAACAAAAAAAAAAAAACGTTAAAACATGTAGTCAAAACTTGTAAAATGTAAAAAGTATACCTGCAACAGTGCTAAAAACTGATACCATTATGCAGGAATCTGTGCAAGCAACTGACCGCCCCCCCCCCCCCCACCCCCCTCTTTCAAATAATAATAAAATATAATAGACAATAAACAAGTTATGTAAATAAACAGATTCGATTAAACAAATGTATATAGATATATTTCTATTTGCAAAGCTACATGAAACTTTTCCCCCGGGTTATTTTGTTTAGATATTTTCGTATTTCTTGTGTTGTGTTATTTCTACCGATGCAGGTGTTGATCGCATGAGCGGTCGAAAACGTCAATGTTTATGAGTACACTGACAAAAAGCTCGTATTTCAGCATTGATCTGATTGATTGCTTCAAACTTTCAAGTGGCGACCTTGACACAGTTTAACTCATTATTGTGAACTAAGAGGCTTGACAACAGTTAACAATACAAAATCTAGTCCCTAACTAACCCAGAAGTGAGGGCCCCAAAGGGGGGGTATCATCACGATCACGGGAAGGGAAATTTTCGCTTTCACGATCACAGTTACCTTGATTTTTGTTTTCACGATCACGAACACCAGTGGCAAATCACGGTCACGGTAAAAGTTGCATGTACAGAAAGCACGTGTCAAAGTAAACACAACCACACAGTAATTCGCTCCTCTGGATATATTGTTTATTCAACACAAAGTGACAACTGTTGCACTTTTTTATAATTATTTTTTGAATTCTCTTTCATACACACATAGAAATACATATCATGATTTGTAATCAGTAACAAGAATGTTGTTTTCATTGGGTTTTCTCTCTCTCTCTCTCTCTCTCTCTCTCTCTCTCTCTCTCTCTCTCTCTCTCTCTCTCTCTCTCGTTCTCTCTCTCTCTCTCTCTCTCTCTCTCTCTCTCTCTCTCTCTCTCTCTCTCTCTCTCTCTCTCTCTCTCTCTCTCTCTACACTCATACACATTCAACCCCCACACCCTCACACACCCTCACTCACACACATGAATATATACTTGCACAATTTCACATTTCCAGAGCTAAATCTTGTAAACCCATTTTCTCAAAAACTATTGGGTGGATTGAAATTAAAGTACATGTATGTGTGATGGGTTTTTTATTTTCAACTTTGCCGTACAATTTGAGGTACACCATCGCCTGGTTCCATGGCCTTGAATAAAAAACAGGAATGCTACAGGCCAAAAACGGTTTTACCTGAAAGAAGCGCGCAGTACCAGTAGCGAAGCCACAAGCCTGAGCCTGCGAAGCAGGCGAGCCAACTAGGGGGGTCCGGGGGCATGCCCCCCGGACATTTTTTCAAAAAACGGTTAAAATCTGTGCAATCTGGTGCATTCTGGGCATCATTTTAGGGGTTGTAATAGTGTTGTGATCTTGTTAAAAATCTCATTTTAGCCTCCCCCCACCACCATTCAACACACCTCCAAACTGGTGAAAACAACACTACTGTGCGCTGGCTTCATTGAGACCGGCGCCCGGTCGCGTTGCGCGATATTCACACGGATCGTTTTTGCGGAAATTTTTCAACTTCACCGGAAAAAATTTGACTTTACCGGATTTTGAAAACGGCTTTATCGGATTTCCGGCAATTACCGGAAAAGTAGCATGCCTGACAAAATCCCCAACGAACATGACTTTGATCGTCTTTGACATGAGGATCAAGTGACCCAAACTGGCGCGTTTCCCCGCCATTGTTTCTGAATTTAACCCATTGTTGATTTTAAAGTTTACAGGCGCTAAAATAAATCCAAGCTTAATGCAAAGAAGCGACAATTAGAATCTATGCCAAGCGTGTCCACGTTGCTGGGATGAAAAACACATTTCTAGTTTCGGTTTTGGCTAAACGCAGACTCGATCTCGAGCCAGTCGAGGTCACACTGAGCGAGTGACAGCCGGACGTGGCAATGTCGACAATGTCAATGATCTCACTCAAACTCAAAGATCTTGAACAAATTTCAAGATCTTTGCCTACATTCAGAACAGTCATAGAGCAACATAGATCAACATACCTTGGTATTTCGTCTTCAGAAAGACCGACCCGTAGCCTGACCTTTCCACCAAGGAAGGCATTCTCGCCGCCTGCTTTGGTCTGGCTTGAATCCACAAAATATAACAGAAGTTCGATGACAGTACCGCTGCACGCCATTTTTGATCTTCGAATTCGAATGTCACTCAAAACTTTTGCACGAAGCCCATCCATTGGATGAAGTTTGGTAGACTTTTGCAATTTGCCTTCTGATTGGATCTCTTTTTGTCAGTGTGTAATGGGTTCTTTTAAAGGGAAGCAATCGCTCTCAAAATCATATTTCTGAATGTGTTGTTGCTTCCCTTTCAATCGGGGTTGGCTCCTTACCGAATAGACTAGAGGATCATAGAGTGTAATACAGCTGTGAAAAAATGTACGTTGAAAATAAAATGCTTTGCAATAATGCCCATCACGATCACGAAAACAAATGACGATCACGATCACGAGACTTGATTTTTTTGTCATCACGGATCACGGGCAAAGTCCCATCACGATCACAGAAATGGAAATTTCGGCAATCACGGTCACAGAAAGGTCAAAAAACGCCAATCACGATCACGGTTTTAAACCCTTTGGGGCCCTCAGAAGTGGTCGTTATAACGTATTATTTGTTCTCTGCATTTCACAGCCAATTATCTGACGGCAACGGAAGGGACTTCATTCTCGATCGGCAGAGTTTTAAGAGTTGCCTGCCCCTATAAGAATGGTCACTTCCGGATTTAAAACTGTATGAAAAAAACTGCATACACGCTGCTGGTGCGGGCTTAGATCCGGAAAAAAATGTTTTTCAAGCTGTTTTCAAGCCTCCCGGTCCATAAAATTGACCCAAAGTCTGTCCAGCTTGCCCGCTTTAAATTCTGTTCTGTAATAGGACTATTTAGTTCCGAACACAGTTCCTTTAAGTCCAAGTTGGTTACGCTGCAGCCGACGTCAAACCTCGTGTGCTCGGTAAATTGCATTGTGAAATTAATAAAGTGTGTCAGCCCAAGGTACAGTCGCAAAGCTTGGGACACACACACACACACACACACACACACACACATACACACACAGCACGCACGCACGCACGCAAGCAAGCAATCACTCATACACACACACACACACACACACACACACACACATAGCACGCACACACACACACACACACACACACACACATAGCACGCACACACACACACATACACACACAGCACGCACGCACGCACGCAAGCAAGCACTCATACACATACATACACACACGCGCATGCAATTAGGTACGCTCGCACGCACGCCCGTATGTACACACAAACAAACACTTGCGCACACGTACACATGCACATACATACACACACACACACACACACACACACACACACACACACACACACACACACACACACACACACACACACACACACACACACACACACACACACACGCCATCCCCATCCCTATCTCCTACCCATTCCAAATACATTCACACAAACAAATACACCCGCTAATAATAGGTATTACCTAATCGGACGTCAAATTATGTATACATCATAATTTGCTAAAATGACAACAAAATCAATCAACCAACAAAATCAATCAATCAACTGATCAAAAACAAGACAAAAGAGACAGCAACAAATACAGTAAAACGAACTTTTACAAACAAATAACAACAAAAGACAAAATTAATACACCAAAATGAAACAACACCAAACAAAACAAAAATATAAAAGAACAGTACATTAACGTCATCTAAAGTATCTATTCTCCGTCCAAAAGACAATGCGCAATCATTTGCATGAAAACGATATATTCAAAGAACAAACACAAATAAAAATCCTGAGAAAATAATCGCAGAGACAATTGCACAGTTTCACTATAACACTCAGATCAAGAAAAACAAAAACACAATCTTACCTGGAAAGGTTGTAACCTCTGAGCCAACATTGTTCCCCCTTCTTCCTCTCTCACACTGGCGCCGGCGGACAGACCGACGAACGCACAGACAACAAGAAGGACCCACTGACAAACGCTGGAATTCATGGCTGTGTTTGGTCTCGAAAGTTCAGGCGAAACTTCAATCAAAACTGGTTGTTTGCAGGTTAAGAAACTGTCTTAATGCTTCGAAGAAGAAGATGACAAGGAAAAAGAGAGAAGTTGTTGCTCGAGAAAATCAAGATAGCCTGGTGGGTTTTGATAACTCAATCGGGTAGCAAGTTGAGCGAGAGAAGTGCGCGCAATGGAAGCAGAATGGCAAAGCAAGAAGACGTCTCGCTGGAACCAATGGGGCGATAGCGTTGAGCGTGCAAGAGAAAGACGGTAGGTTGGCGACGCCATTATATATCTTGCCTGGGTCCTCCGTTCGCCGCTTGTTAGCCTTGATTTGATTGGCTGCCCACCGTGCTACGTCACACGCGTCCCCTTCTGCCAGATTGATCCGGGAATTGAAAAGATGGCGCGGGAAAGAAAGAGAGAGGGGGGGGGAGAGAGAGAGAGAGACAGCGAGAGAGAGAGATAGATAGAGAGAGAGTGAGAGGAAGAGAGAGAAAGAGAGAGAGAGGAGATAGAAAGAGAGACAGACAGACAGACAGACAGACAGACAGACAGACAGACAGACGGAGAGACAGAGGGACAGAGAGAGAGACATTGAGAGAACGAAGACAGAGACAGAGGCAGAAAGACAAAGTGAACATACTGACAAAGACAAAAAGGAGAGCAAGAGACAGATTTACAGACAGACAGACGTACGCACGCACATACGCACGCACGCACATACCGTCGCACGCACGCACACACACGTACATACATACACACACACACACACACACCCAATTACAGGCAACAAATAGAGAGAAACAGAGACACACACAAAGAGCGCTGATTTTCAAACTTATATGAACCCTTATCCGTTAGAAAGGCGGCTATGCAGAAACAGTAAACCACACATTTTGCCGTCTTAGTCTGACTGAACTCATACTTCAAAATCCTTTTCCCAGAAAACTCCCTGAATGTCTGGTGAGAAAACACCCACACGAGTAGGGTGGACCGCTGTCTGACATTTTTAAAACATCACTTCCATATTCCGTAAACGTGAGAGGTCTTTACAGCGCAGCGTAATGCAAAGACATCTCCACACGCTGCTTCCGCTTTCTAAAGAGCTGAGGGTTATTAGCTTGAGTTAACTTCACGTGTCTTTCTCGTGAGTATATACACTCGTACTTTGTGTTTGTGAAATAAACGAGATACTTTACGGACAATTTGCGGTCGGATGTCTTCTCGCAGTCGAACTGACCTAATGAGTCGGAAACTGAAGGAGATCTCGGCTGGCTTGGAGTTTGGGTGCGTGTGTGGTGTGTGTGTTACCGTGAAAAAGACGTACCTAATTACCGGAACGGCAAGAAAAACCAGTTTCGCGTGTAAAGTGAATGCTGCAGCAAGAGATGGAAACAACAGAGAAATAGCAAAGTAAAGGAGAGATGGACGAAAAGAAGCATGTATATTGCTACAACTCGAGAATGACAGAAGAGTAGGAGGAGATGGAATGAGAGGAGCAGTTAAATGGGGCGGGAGGGGGAGGGGGGGACAGAGAGAAGCAGAGTTAGAGGGTGAGAGAAAGAGAGAGACAGACAGACAGACAGACAGACATACATACAGACAGACAGACAGACAGACAGACAGACGGTAGACAGACAGACAGACAGAAACAAACACACATAGAGAGAGAGAGACAGAGACAGAGACAGAGAGAGAGAGACAGACAGACAGACAGAGAGAGAGAGACAGAGAGAGACAGAGACAGACACAGAAAGACAGAGATACACAGAGAGACATTCAGAGACAGAGACAGATAAAGAGAGAGACAGAGAGCGAGAAAGGGCTGGAGAGAGAGCATGTGTGTGTCTGTAGGTGTGTGTGTGTGTGTGCGTGCGTTTGTTTGTTTGTGTGTGTGTGTGTGTGTGTATGTGTTCGTGTGTGTGTGCGTGTGTGTGTGTGTGTGTGTGTGTGTGTGTGTGTGTGTGTGTGTGTGTGTGTGTGTGTGTGTGTGTGTATGCATGTATGTGTGTATGTGTTCGTGTGTGTGTGTGTGTTTTTCCTTTCCCGTTTCTCTTCTCCTCCATTTTGGTTTTCATTCATTAGGGAAGAGGTCATCTTACACTCGGCTATATGTCCTAAACCATTTCTGGAAGAACACGAAAGGTAAGTAATTGGAACGTTTATCTTTTAACAAAACAAAACGTTTCATTTACTAGTACGTCGGCCCAAAGGACTTTTTAAGTAGACAGACAGACACTTATGAAACAAATACTGAAAATTATCTCAAGATCGTGTGGCTCCTCGCTTGCAAAATGGCGGCGAAGTAATTTTGGAACGTTGGTAGTCTACCTGTTTTTGGATTGTTACCATTTCTGGAAGAAGTGGCACCGTGTTAACAATAAGAATTAGGGTAATGACTATTAATATACACTACATTGGGATGTGCACGTTAAAGATCCCACGATTGACAAAAGGGTCTTTCCTGGCAAAATTGTATAGGCATAGATAAAAATGTCCACCAAAATACCCGTGTGACTTGGAATAATAGGCCGTGAAAAGTAGGATATGCGCCGAAATGGCTGCGATCTGCTGGCCGATGTGAATGCGTGATGTATTGTGTAAAACAAATTCCATCTCACACGGCATAAATAAATCCCTGCGCCTTGAATATGTGCGCGATATAAATTGCATAATAAAAAAATTTAAAGAATATTTAAAAACAATTAAAAAAAATAAAAAAAATATATAAAAAAGTATAAAAATGAATCCCTGCGCTTAGAACTCTACCCACGGAATACACGCGATATAAGCCTCATATTGATTGATATTGATTGATAATATAGCAAAATGAGCTGACATTTCCACTCATGTTCGTGTTCCTATTGATAAGTCATGGTGTTAATATTATCAATTCAACTTGCTTTTTACAACTCTCAGAGTGTTCCTTTCTATACTCAAGAAAGGTCGATAAAGTTACTGATTTGTACTTTTGGTCCAACTAATTATAAGTCACAGCTTTCCAATTCAGAAATAAGGATTGAGAAACTGAACTATAAAGCTATATATATTGTCGAGAAGTTAATAATGTCACATTTTAATCAAAAACATTGAAAATCTAGGGTGATAGTTACATCAATAGTTTTCATCAACGTACATCCAACAGCTAAGTCCGTCTTTTTTTACTCATTATCTTCCAGGTACGGATATATCCGTTCCCACTCATATGGCTCTGTCTGATCAGGTATGGATATATCCGCTCAGACTGTTAGCTCCAGTCGCTTCATGTAACGTCGATCTAACGCCTGCATTCCAGCGTAGTATTACACAGTTGCTACACTGTTTCTACAATTCTGAGTGACCTGCTGCAGCACAGCTGGTCTCGGCTAAAAAAACCACGTGGTCAACATAGGTGGGGTAGAAAGTGTTAAACAGGTGAACGTGTAACTGAAAGTTTTCACAACCCTGCTGTAGAAACTGGAGTCGGCATAGTGTTTTTATACCCGTTTTTTTAAAATGTTGTATTCAACAATATTTGCCGATGATGTTAAAAATATTCAGATCATAATATTACTTATTTAAATAATGATAATTTGGTCGATATCCTTCCTGAACGAAAGGTTTGTCTTTATTAGTAAAGTTCTCAAAACTCTCCAGTCTCCTAAGAAAGAGTCATAAACGTTTGAAAGATCCCAATAGTGGAGATTTGAGTTGCTTACATATCTATACAAAGAGTACCAGAATCACAAAATAAGAAAGGTAAGTTGGTGAACGTTAGTTATGGACAAAACAATACGTTACAGTATTGTAATACTGTATAATACCCTATAATACGTTATAGTTTTGTATTGTTTCTTTAATAACAAACGTTCCAACAACTTACCTTTCTTGGGTTTTTATTCTGAATTTTGGAACGGTTTTTCTTTGTTTTTGGATTTATTTTCCACAACGTACCACCATTGTACGTGTAGGCGTTGTTTTTGACTTTAGAATAACTAGTTGGAGCAAGAGATCAAGAACTGACAAGGCACGTCATGCACCCAGTGTTCTCAAGTAGAGAGACAAAAGCAACTTTTTGTATCACATAAAACCGTCGATACCTGCGTCGTTTTACAATCTCGATTACACGTAATCAAACTGATCTGATAAACAAATCTGTTTCCTTTTCTTTTTTGCTTTACGCTCAAAACTTTTCTTGTATGAATTGTTCAAAGAATGTGGCAAATCATTTAGGGTAGATACAACACACGCGCACGAGTTTAAACGTGCATAACGGCGACTATAAATGAATTCATCAATAAAATTGTATCCATTATTTCTCCCATGCCCAGGCTAAGTTCAAAATCTAAGACTCTGGTATTGTTTTCCATCTATAGAATACAGTTTTAAAAATATAAAAAATGCTAACGTCGGCGAAAGTGTTCTGTTCCTTGTAGTTTGAACTCAAAATAAAAGCAGAAGTTAGCGTGCGAACACACACACACACACACACACACACACACACACACACACGCACACACACACACACACACACACACACACACACACACACACACACATACACACAACTTTCTCTCCCTCTTCTTTGTCTCTCTGTCTCTGTCTCTGTCTCTGTCTCTCTCTGTCTCTCTCTCTCTCTCTCTCTCTCTCTCTCTCTCTCTCTCTCTCTCTCTCTCTCTCTCTCTCTCTCTCTCTCTCTCTCTCTATCCGTCTGTCTGTCTGTATAATAATTATGACTCTGTCACGTCTGTCTGAGTCTATGCGCGCATACACGCGTGCGTACGAGCGTGTGTGTGAACTAGCGCGAGTGTGAAGACCAGCAAAGCGCGCATTCATTCGTATGTTTGACTGAAGACATGCTCGACAATTCATCAAGGGACTTAACCCAACTCCAGCACTCACAACAATCCCACCGGAAGTAGGCAATCCGACGCTCCCCACACAAGTCTCTTACCAACATCCGGTTCCTGAACCTCTCAAACCTCCCACATCCTCCCTTTTCCTTCTTAACATAAAAATTCGCCCCGCGAAAACAAAAGCTTCTGAAGCAGGGAGCAGCCCTGAATCGCGCAATCACAGATCCATGACTGCCCCTACAGCGCAGTGGTATGTAGAATGAAAGATCCAATGGCGGTTTCTACAAGCAAGGACGCTGGGAAGAGGGAGGGTTTATTTTGCTCAACGGCGGCTCTTTACTCCTCGTAATGGCGAATCAATGTTTTACGAAGCACTCCCTCTTGTCTGAAGCGCGCGACCTTCCGTTTGGGAGGAATTGGCCAGATGGGGGAAGGGAAGGGATGCCAGCCTGGTTGTGCTTTAAAAAGCGAGTGATGAAGCGAAAATGCGATTTTCTGCCACTGGTCTTTGCAACAGGGGGACGTTTTTATTACTGGAGATCGTTCCGTTGGATACAAACACCGTCTGATGACATAGGGGAATTCGATTTGCTGTTTTTAGGGAGGAGCTTGTTCATTTTTTTTCTTTTTGTTTGGTGTGGCGTTTTTTTTCTCCCTCTATTTCTTTCTTTCTTTCTTTTTCGGCATGTCTCGAGCTTCGTACATACTTCTGTCTGACTCTCAACAATGTTATAGACATGTTCTTCCTTGATGAGCATTTCTTGCTGTTGAGTGGTTGCTGAGAGTCTTTCAAATGGCACACACACTTGGTTTGTTAGCTCAATGTTTTGCAAGCAGGCAAGACATCCGAGTTCTGTAGAGAATATACCCCCCCCCCCCCCCCTACCCCGAACCACCGCCATTTCACCCCCCCCCCCCCTTCCCAACCACCACTCCGCCCCCACCTCTTTCCGCTCCCTACCCTAAACATCTGTATTTCTTTTCCCTGTATAGAGGAAACTTTGAATGCTTCTTCCACTATCAAACTACGGTTTTGAAAAGTGTACACAGACTCACTTTATGAAAAAGAAATTCCGGTAAGTGTCAGGATGCTCGAACTGTATAGAAAATCAGCAATGTGGTTTCCAGACTTCGTTCTTCGGTCACTGGCGTAAACCATTTTTGAGTTGCGCATTATTCTAATTCCTTGTCGGTCGTCCTTCCGAGAGTGTTGACTAGTAGGATGTCTCCGGTAGAGCCATGGCTTGACCCATAATCCTATTGATCTTTTATCCTGTGAATCTGGGAACAACACTGCATCAATAAAGATGAACTTTTCTGCCATGTTCGATACCTATGCGAGTTTTCAAGAGACTTGTTATCATGGTAGAGTGATTGTCCTGAGTTCTCAGTATGATGCGCACGTCTTGAAGTCAGTTTGTTGAGGTTAGTTTTTTTTTTTTTAAATCCGACGGACAAGGATACATTGTTTTCATAAAGTTACTAAAGCAGTTACATTTCATTTCCGGCAGTGCAAATCTACGTATCTGTCCTGCCACAACATTTTCAAACATTTCAAACGTTGTTAAAGAGATTTTACCTGAAAGAAAAAAACCCGCTTATAAAGTTATACCGCGAGATTCTGCGTTACGAATATTGAAACCGAGCAGGAGGACTGCCTTCACTTTGCAAAAGGAAGTGTTTTAAAAGCTTCATTACATATCGTAGAAAAGACAAAGATAGAGCACTCTGCCTGCCATTGAAGTTAGGCTACTTCCACTGAGTTATTTCACGTGTTTGTACACGTGATGCTTGTTACTAGGCGACCGCGTCAACGAGGGCACTAGTCTTGCCGCCAGGCGGCGCTTCTCGACTACTTTTTGTTTCCAACACCAGAGAGAAGCAGCGCCTTGAAGCTCATTCAGTCACTTTGATTTCATTAATTACCATACTTGTTGTGGTTTGTTTTCGAGAAAATTGTGCCGTGTGTGTCTTGAGAAAGGCACAGTGGATTCCCCAGATTCTCCAGATTCGTCAAATTCGCCAGAACCCCCAGCCCCAAACGGTCAGATATATAGCCGGATATGACTGTTCTGACTGTTCTGAATATAAGCACGTTTGCGAAACAGATTTCGAAGGGTGGATGGATGAATGGATTGATGGATGGTTTTATGGATCAATGGTAAGGGAGGAGGGGGGGAGGGTAACGTTACTGACATGTCCGATCTGACGGTAATGAAACATAGTTTGAATGTCAACTGAAGCAGTTCTGTTTGTCTCTTCAACCTCTTCTTCTCGTCACAGTCTTCCGTCTGCCATTCAGTTAGGCTCAGCATCTGTCAAATTCTCAGGGAAGGCCAGAGATCTTGGGTTCTACCTTGACTCTGACCTCTCTATGAGACATCATGTCACAAAAACATGTCCGGCAGCCTACCTTGACCGTCGCGATATAACCTTGAACGGTTGAAAACGACGTTAAACACCAAATAAAGAAAAGAAAGCCTACCTTGAAATTAGGCGCATCAGCTCCATCCACTTTGGGATGGGTGGGTGGGTTGGTGGGTGTTTGAGTAGGTTGTTGGTGTTTGTGTGAATGCACGGGCAGACGGATACATAGGTAGGTGAGCAGGTGTGTGGTGTGTGGTGCATGGACGAGCAGATAAATAGATATTGATCAATCAGTCAAAACAACAACAAAATAATGTTTTTTCATGTGAAAAGTGTGATAGCATCATTGACTTTTTTTCCTTTTTACACAGCAAATTAATGATACTCAATTACCTTATGACTATTTCTTGTTTCTCTTCGTATTGTCATACAATATCTCACAAGCAAAGCTGTTCAACTCGCCGCAGCTGTTTACAACAACGATTGTGAAATTCCCGCAAAGAAAATCGTCTTGTAAACTTTGACATTTTTAACAGTCTAGCCGAAATGTCATTCAACACCTATTTTGACGACTCTTTTACAGATTGAACGAAATTAATCTAAAACTTTCTTTATTAAAACTACATTCCTTCTTTCCTACACAACCATGTCAGATCAGTCCAGCGGCCGGTTCCATGGACTCGCAGTGGTTACACTGACAATCCGGAACCGGCACGGTTGGCCTAGTGGTAAGGCGTCCGCCCCGTGATCGGGAGGTCGTGGGTTCGAACCCCGGCCGGGTCATACCTAAGACTTTAAAATTGGCAATCTAGTGGCTGCTCCGCCTGGCGTCTGGCATTATGGGGTTAGTGCTAGGACTGGTTGGTCCGGTGTCAAAATAATGTGACTGGGTGAGACATGAAGCCTGTGCTGCGACTTCTGTCTTGTGTGTGGCGCACGTTATATGTCAACGCAGCACCGCCCTGATATGGCCCTTCGTGGTCGGCTGGGCGTTAAGCAAACAAACAAACAAACAAACAAACACTGACAATCGGACCGCCGCTTCGTCACTCTATTGCTGTTGTCCGAAAACGGTGCTGGGGGAAGGCAGTACAATAATCGGGCAATACAACTTCCCGTGCAAAAAGGCACAGTCGGCCGACTGAAATCTGTTTCATGAACCCCGTTTTCATTAGATTACTGCATTTCAATCGTTCAACTGCGGTTGACCAACTGTGTTGTTTGCACACGAAACCGGCCGTTAAGTTTGACATGGGTCAAGGGCGTCCTTTCACTTCAACAAAAAGCAAACATGTGTGTGTGTGTGTGTGTGTGTGTGTGTGTGTGTGTGTGTGTGTGTGTGCTTGTGTGTGTGTGTGTTTGTGTGTGTGTATGAGTGTGTGCGCGTGCGTGCGTGCGTGCGTGCGTGCGTGTGTGTGTGTGTGTGTGTGTGCATGTGTGTGTGTGTGCGTGAATGCGTGTGTGTGTATGTGTGTGTACGTGTACATGTGCGTGCGAGCGTGTACGTGTGCGTGCGTGTGTGCGTGTGTGTATCTGCTGAATTACTTTTGTTTCTGAAACTTCTGTCAATACAAAACATTAATCCAACGTCACATCACCGCTATTCACAGAAAGCTGCAAGGCTGAAGATATTTGGTCTACATGTAAGTAGAAGTTAAACTCTGTTCCAGTGTACAAGCTTGGACAAAGCTGTGGTGATTGACACGTTTCGTGACTTGTGGAGGTGTGTATCTTTAAATTCATCTGCTAACATTTCAGCCTCATTTTATTTTTTCAGTTTCTCGGTGAAATGGAACTGTCTGGCTTTGAACAAGTTATATCCTCACATATCCTGTTGCACAAAGAAAAACAAAACTGAGGGACACTTGTGGTCTACTTAATCATAATGAATAATATATATATTATATTCAGGGGTAAACTCTGCTCAAAGCGCTGTACAATCACTATGGGGAAAACAACACCATCGTTAAAAGTGCAATCACACACATATCAATTGATAACACATTGCGCTATGATACATTATAACACACACACACTCACACACACACACACACACACACACACACAAACGCGCACGCACACACACACACACACACACACACACACACACACACACACACACACACATACGCGCGCGCGCATGCGGAACACACCTACTTACAAGAAAATATATGTACAATGCATGGGGGGGGGGGGATGAACAGGAACAGACCAGGCGGGTTTTGAACAGTGACAGGAAGGAGCAACTGCGGAGCTCAGTAAGTAGATAGTTTAGAAAAAAAATTAAAAAAGAGGTTTTGATACATGTATTTACCTGTACTTTAACGAGATGTTTATGTTTCTGTTGAAAGCAGTGACTTTTTCGTACTGACAAATAATTCAGAGGTCTGTATACTGCGAAATGTTTAAACAATCCTTGAACGATTTTTAAAAAAGTCTCTAAACAAAATTGTACGAACAAATCAATTGAGGGTTTGTCCTGTTTCAAGGGGAAAGAAGTACTCGATTTTATTTTCTTCCGAATACTCGGTAATACAATTACCCCTTCCTTTATTACATGGGTATAAGAACTACAAGCACAATAGCCGTCTTGGCTAGCCGAGTAATGACCGGGGGTACTCTCGTCCAAAACTCACCATTAAGAAGTCTCGGTCATTGTGAGAAAGTAGCACGAGATTTGATTCCAAGAAAGAAGCAGTCTGGAATGTTTCTACTAAAACACCCCAACATTCCGCATTTAACGACGGTTGCTATAGCAGCGTTTTGCCGCAGAGAAAGTGAAGAGAATCGTCTATTTACGGAACCCTTTGTAGCTCTTTTTCCCGGCCCAGTAGTGGAATGCTCTTCACTCTCCGGTACTGCCTGTGTGTGACAACGAACCGTTTGACGTCAAATTGGCAAATCTGTATGCTGTTTGGTTTCCACTTGGAGCAATTCTAAGTTGGCGAGTTCTGTTCATGTACGTTTATACAATGACAGAAACGGACAAAAGCTAGGCTCCGGATTTAGGCAAGTGTGAGGCATGGCACAGTATAATTATGCAATTAAAAGATAAATGTTGCAGACAGAAGTAGGGGAAGGTACCGTTGTGGGTGTTGATTTGGAAGTCGGCAAGCGTTGTAAGACGAAGATTCATGGTTTATTTCCATCAAATGGGCCACTTTTGGGCAAATGGATGAAAGGAATTGTTGTTCTCCTCAACTTCTTCTTCTTCTTCTTCTTCTTCTACCGGCACGGTTGGCCCAGTGGTAAGGCGTCCGCCCCGTGATCGGGAGGTCGTGAGTTCGAACCCAGGCCGGGTCATACCTAAGACTTTAAAATTGGCAATCTAGTGGCTGCTCCGCCTGGCGTCTGGCATTATGGGGTTAGTGCTAGGACTGGTTGGTCCGGTGTCAGAATAATGTGACTGGGTGAGACATGAAGCCTGTGCTGCGACTTCTGTCTTGTGTGTGGCGCACGTTATATGTCAAAGCAGCACCGCCTTGATATGGCCCTTTGTGGTCGACTGGGCGTTAAGCAAACAAACAAACAAACAAAAATCTTCTTCTTCTTCTGTGTTCATGGGCTGAGTCTCGTACACTCGTGTTTTGTGGACGACTGGGTTTGTACGTTCCGTTTTTATCCCGCCATGTAGGCCGCCAATAATAATAATAATAATAATAAATAACTTTTCTATAGCGCGAGTCCCATCAATTGGCTCCAGGCGCTTTACAAATTCATTATAGAATAAACTAGCACAAATCAACAAGCATACAAAGCATACATTTAACTGAGACATAACACCAAGAACCCAAGCACTAAGCAAAACTTAGCGTACAATGTTAAAAGTACACACACACACACACACACACACACACACACACACACACACACACACACACACACACACACACACACGCACGCACGCGCACACACAAAGATACCATTGACAAAGAGACCATAAAGCACATACAGGGTAGAGAGTTCCAAAACAGAATAGAGTTGTGGAGAGTCTACTCAGGCTAAGCAAAGGCTTTTCGAAACAGGTATGTTTTGAGTTGTGTTTTGAAGGAGGAAAGGCTGCTGGAATCACGGATAGAACTTGGAAGCGAGTTCCAGACGGTCGGAATCTGGTACCTAAAGGTTCTTTCACCAAAGGTCTTGGTCCTGGTTTTGGGGATGCGAAGGAGTTTTTCAGAGGAGGATCTGAGAGAACGGGATGGCTCGTAGATACTGAGGGAATGGGACAAATAGGGGGGAAGTGATTTCTCAAAACAGCGGTACCCTAACAGAGCCAGCTTGTACTCGATTCTATACTTCATAGGAAGCCAGTGAAGGGTGGTAAGTAGGGGAGTGACATGGTCTTTCTTAGACTTCTGCAGAATGAGCCTTGCAGCACTGTTCTGGACTCTCTGTAAGCGATCAAGTTCTTCAGTGGGGAGGCCGGCAAGCAATGAGTTGCAGTAGTCAAGTCGACTCAGGATCAGAGAGGAGACAAGTTGAACAGTGGCTTGGAGTGTCAGGAATGATCTGACAGAGGAAATCTTGCGCAACTCAAAAAAAGGCACATTTACAAACAAAACTAATGTGTTTTTGCATTGTCAGAGCAGAGTCCAGGTACACGCCTAGGTCCTTAACAGCGGTTTGGGAGACAATCTGAGTGTCGCCTATTGTCAGGGAAGTACAGTCAATCTGATTTAAAGCATGCCTTGAGCCTGACAGCATCACCTCAGTTTTTGAGTCATTCAGCTTGAGTTTATTGTCTATCATCCAGTCTTTAACTGACTCAATGCAGCGCTCAGTGTTTTTAACCACTTTTGGAAAATCACTGGGGGGAGCAGAATCCTCTATTTGGGTGTCGTCGGCATACTTGTGGTGTTCGCAGCCATGCCTCGAGATGACGTCAGATAGGTCCTGTGTATATAGTGTAAACAGAACCGGGCCTAGAACAGAGCCCTGAGGTACTCCGTGCTTCAGGGGAACAGGGGATGATTCTTGTTTACCTATTTGTACCCTTTGAAGGCGTTCAGAGAGATATGATACGAACCACTTGAAAGCTTTATCGGCAATTCCAAACGTGAACTGTAGCATCTTCAGGATAACGTCGTGGTCGATGGTGTCAAATGCAGCCGAGAGGTCCAAGAATGCGAGCACAGACACTTTCTTGTTGTTAGCACTGGTCGGCAGCTTGTCAGTTACGTAAAGAAGAGCGGTTTCTGTGCTATGATTTTTCTTGTATGCGGACTGATGGACGTCCAAAAGATCATTACTCAGCAGATGTTCTTGGAGCTGCGCTAGCACACACTTTTCTAACAGCTTGGTCAGAAAGGGTAAGTTTGAAATGGGTCTATAGTTCTTTAAGCACTCCGTGTCAAGGCCTGGCTTTTTTAGAAGTGGTGTTATGACTGCCTCTTTAAACTGTGCAGGCACAGACCCAGACTGAAGAGAAAGGTTTAAGATTCTCGTTACAACAGGAACAAGAAAATCCAGGCAAGTTTTCATGAGTGACGTGGGAATGGGGTCAAGTGTGCAGGATTTTGGAGCACATTTTGAAATAAGTTCAAAAACAAACTTCTCAGAAACAGGGCTAAACCGTGTAAGGGGGGTCCCTGAAAATGCGGCGAAGGACATTTGTGTTTTGGATGAGTCGAGACCTTTGCGAATGTCAGAGATCTTCTGGTAAAAGAAATTGCTGAAAGTCTCGGGGAGTTCTGATGGGGGAATCAATTTAGGGAGGGCAGTGGCTTTCTTCTTCGCGAATAGCTCATCTGTTACAGAAAACAGAGCCTTGGTGTCTTTGCACTCAGCGAGGCGGGATGTATAGTATTCCTGCTTGGCACTGGTGTGGAGAGCTTTGATGTCGTCAAGCTGTTGACGATAAATCTGACGGTGAACTGTCAGGCCTGACGTTCTCCATAACCTCTCCCACTTGCGTACGAGCCGTTTGTGGTCCTTTATATCTTCGGACATCCATGGGGCTGAGGGACGATCAGTGACTTGCCTGGTGACAAGGGGGGCGTGGCTGTCCATCAGCTGACGTAGACAGGTGTTGAAGACCATCAAGAGGTCTGTGTCTGGCGTGTCGGCAGCAGTGGAGGCGGCAAACACCCTCACGTCTTCCCTGAACTTGTCCACGTTCATCTTCTTCAGGTTTCGTGACGTGACCGTTCTTACTGCAGGCTTGGGCTTCTGAATGCTGATGTTGAAGAAAAGAGCTGAGTGGATGAAATGAATGAATAACGAAGAATTCCGAAATGGTTCGTCATATATATCAAAAGGTACTTTTTAATGAAAAAGACAGTTAAAAAAGGACAGGACTGCCAGACGTTCTTTCGCCTACTCGCTCACTCCTGATTGGCCACCTGACCGACTTGGCTGTGTGAATAGGTTTGAGCAAACTGTGTTTACTCCAAATAGATGTCATTGTTAGGAGACGCTGCCGTTGCTGAGCTTTGGTTCAGTTTTGTGTGTTGCATGTGGTTGACTTGTTTGTACTTTGTGGGAAAGTACCGATATTATATTTTGTAAACACAATATTTATGCTTGGACGAGAATGCAGGTGAACTTTCTAGTCCTGTCAAAACAAGTTGTTTACCACGCTGTTTGTAGTGTGAGTTCGTGGCGTTCGTTCGGATTAAGTGCGTCGGCGCTTTTGATGTACGTCACAGAGAACGTCACTGTTCTAGTCCATAGACGGTTCGTATATAATGTAGTTGTATCATGTTCGGTCTGGAATATTCTCGAGATTGAGTATTTACTATATATGCCAGCGCGATTTGAATGTTAAAAAGCTTCTATTTGAGTTCTGCTACGATGTGCAGTTATATGTATGGAATGCTAAATAAATCCTCGAACTCAATTTGACGAGTTGTTTTCTGCTGCTGCGAAGACGGGCGACGTAGAATAAAAGAACACAACTATACGACGTTTGAGAACTTGTGGCAATCTCAAGTGTCGTGTAACAATTGGGGGCCAAGCCAAGGATCTACGTTTAACGCCAAGGGTTTTCCAGCAACAAGACCAGTGTCAAGACAGTCACAGGAGGTAGCCATCAATCGGGTGTATCCTGAGGGATCAGTATTGAGACTACGGAACCGTGGATTCGGTGTGACTGGTGAAGAGTTTGGTAATCGCCGCAGCTCGGTACGGTGAGCGACGCCGGAGTGTATCGGGATTACAGAGGTTAGCTGCCGTTTGGACGAGACGGACTTCGTCGCGGAGCTAGTGCATTAATACTACGAAATACGACTGAGGTACGTCGTGTACGTATCGTGAGCAGAGTGCGCCGTCACGTTAGACGAGGAGGGTGGCAGCCTGCGTCTACGAAGGTGAACAGCGACGAGAGAAGCATCGGAGGTGCAGTAGAGACTGTGTTCTTTTAGAAGACTACATTCGTCTACGTTCGGGGCTGTGAAAGAATACAGACGAACGCACCGGAAAAGACCAGAATGGCTGAGTTCTGGGGAAAAGGAATTGAACTGGGACTAAAAGGCAAGCAGTTGACGGAGTTCGTCGAGTCCCAGACACGACTGCTGGCGCAGCGTGAAGAAAGACAAGCGCAGCGTGAGCGAGAAGAAAAAGAAAGACAAGCGCAGCGTGAGCGGGAAGAAAGACAAGCGCAGCGTGAGCATGAAGAAAGACAAGCGCAGCGTGAAGAAAGAGAAAGAGAAGCACAGCGTGAAGAAAGGCAAATAGAGCTGAAATGCTTAGAGCTCCAAATAAAAATGGAGATGAAGCGTTTAGAGCTTCAGACAGAAATGGTGCGTGTTCAAAATGAGCACGAGGCACCACGCCAAAGAGATAACCAGCAGCAAATGTTACACAGGGCACCGAAACTTCCAGCATTCGCTGACGGGAAGGACCAGATCGACTGCTACCTTGCAAGATTCGAGAGGTTCGCTGAGAGTGCTAGATGGCAGCGCGACGACTGGGCGATTCAACTCAGCGCACATTTGACTGGGGCAGCACTTGAGGTCTACACTAGACTCTCAAACGATGACGCCAGAGACTATGATGTACTGAAGGAAGCTCTGTTGCGTTGCTACAACTTCACTGAAAGGGGCTACCGTCAACGCTTCCGCGAATGCCAGCCATTGTCTGGAGAGACACCGAGCCAGTTTGTGGAGCGCCTGTCGTCATACCTGCAGAAGTGGGTGGAGTTATCAGGTGAAGAGCAGTCATACGAGAGTCTGCGGGACTTGATCGTGAAGGAGCAGTTCCTTAATGCCTGCCCGAAGGACCTGGCGACCCGCTTGGAAGAGCAAAAACTGCGGGGTTTGAAGGACATTACTGATGCTGCTGAGCGTTATCTCATTGCTCATGGAAGGACCCTGGGGACGTCAAAGTCATCGAAACCTTTCCAGAAGAGCGGGAACCAGGGAAACCAACCTGCCAAAGGACAAACTGAGTCCGCACCATCATCCAATGAAGGGCAGAACATAACGTGTTTCCATTGCAATGCCAAGGGTCACCGAGTCGCCAACTGTCCCCAAAAGAAAAATAACGGACATGTCAATGACAAAGCGCAAGAACATCGACGGAGATATTACGACAACAAGAGGCAAACGAGTGGCTCGAACCAACAAGTATGTGCGAGCAGCGTCATACTCCCAAGGGCTGCCGAGCAAGTGGCTACACCATCGGACGTGGAAGAATGTATATCTGATGGCCAGCTTCTACTCGCCAATGGCAAGTCAATCTCTGTCGTCGCCAGCGCAGCTGTGTCAGTGTCGAACATGCCCGTGTCGAAGGGATTTGTTGAGAAGCAGGAAGTGACTGTTCTCAGAGATTCGGGCTGCAATGGGGTCATCGTCAAAGAGGATCTGGTGCCGACAGAGAAGTTCACTGGTGACTTCAAGTGGACGCTCATGGCTGACAGCAAATGCGTGAAGGCACCAGTGGTAAAAATCCAGATCGATACTCCATACTTCACAGAAGTTGAGGCCGTCTGCCTGAAGAAGCCCTTGTACGATCTATTAATTGGGAACATTGGGGGTGCGAGACGTCCTGATGACCCTGATGTCGAATGGAGAATGGGCTCAGCTCAGCCTGCTGCTGAGGAGGAAGACCCACTGCCATTCGCGAGTGAAGATATCAGCGAACTGTTACGAGATGACAGAGCAACTGTGCATCGCCGCGACCAGCCGCAGGTTGTAAGCGCTGTGACGACCAGAGCCCAGGCGAAGAAGGACAAAACAACTACGCCACTCAGGGTCACCAACAGTTCTGCAACTGCTGTCGTGGACAGGGATCGGCTGATTCAGCTACAGGAAGCTGATTTGACCTTGACAAAGTACAGGAGTCGTCCTGTCAAGGAGATGACTAAGGGCGAAGGCACTGTGCACTTTGAAGTAAAGGCCAAGATCCTGTACAGAGTGTTCCAGCACCCGAGAGTCAACGGTGGGAAGCCATTACGTCAAGTTCTGGTGCCTCAACCACTTAGGCGCCAGGTGATGGAGGTGGCCCACGACTCTATTATGGGAGGTCACCTGGGTGTCAAGAAGACATCGGACAGAATCCAGGCTGCGTTTTACTGGCCAGGACTGCATGCAGATGTGACTCGATTCTGCCGATCGTGCGATATTTGCCAGAAAACCATACCTCGAGGAAGGGTCCCGAAAGTGCCGTTGCAGAAGATGCCTTTGATCGACCGACCTTTCAAGAGGGTGGCCATTGACCTCATCGGCGAGATCAAACCGCCAAGTGAAGAGGGTCATCGTTGGGTACTGACCCTGGTAGACTATGCAACCAGGTACCCAGAAGCCGTGCCTCTGAAGAAAATTGACACCGAGACTGTTGCCGAGGCACTTGTGGACATTTTCAGCAGAATTGGGGTTCCTGAAGAGATCCTCACAGACCTGGGGACACAGTTTGTCTCTGAATGCATGGAAGAGGTCAACAGGCTGCTGAGCATTCGTCACTTGACTACGACACCCTATCACCCGATGTGCAATGGGCTGGTAGAAAAATTCAATGCGACGCTGAAGTCCACGCTGAAGAAACTATGCAGTGAGCAGCCAAGGCAGTGGCATCGCTACATCAATGCCTTGCTGTTTGCATACAGGGAGGTGCCACAAGAGTCCACTGGATTCTCCCCGTTCGAGCTGATGTACGGGCGGACCGTGAGAGGCCCGATGCAGATACTAAAGGAATTGTGGACGAAAGATGTGGGCACACCTGAAGTGAAGAACAGTTACCAGTACGTGTTTGAGTTGCGAGAGAAACTGGAGGAGACTCTCGAGATTGCTAGAGAAAACTTGAGAAAGTCTCAGGATAGTGGAAAGCACTACTACGACCGCAAAGCCGTAAACAGGAAGTTTACACCAGGTAACAAAGTGCTGATACTGCTCCCCACTGATCACAACAAACTACTGATGCAGTGGAAAGGCCCATACGAGGTTGAGGCCGTGGTAGGGATCAACGACTACAAGGTGAATGTCGGCAAGAAGTCCAAGATCTACCACGCTAACCTCCTGAAACTGTATGTGGAGAGACCTCCGGAAGCAGTACAGGTCGCAGCAAGTGCGGAAGAACCAGCCGAACTAGACGAGTTCGACGGTGAGGAACTACTGGAGTTGGGAGACCTCCACAAGAAAGAGGGAGTGGATGACGTCAAGCTAGGACCTGACCTGACAGAAGATCAGCAGAAGGAGCTGCATGATTTTATGGGCGACTTCACCCATAGGTTCTGTGATGTTCCAGGCTCTACGTCCTTGGTCGAACATGAAGTCCACCTCACATCTGACGTTCCTGTTCGGTCAAAACCATACCCTATCCCGTTTCAGGCTCGGGAATCCTTGAAGAAGGACATCGACAACATGTTGAAGATGGGGGTCATCCGTGAGTCATCATCCCCTTACTCATCTCCCGTTGTTGTGGTCAAGAAGAAAGACGGCACAAACAGGGTATGCATTGACTTCAGGAAAGTCAATAAGATCACCGTGTTTGACCCTGAACCAATGCCGACGGCAACTGATCTATTCCGACAGTTAACTGGCAGTAAGATCTTCTCAAAGATCGATCTCAGCAAGGGATATTGGCAAATTCCTGTGCGCGAAGAGGACATACCAAAGACCGCCTTTGCAACTCCAGACGGAACGTATGAGTGCCTGCGGATGCCTTTTGGCATGGTGAACAGTGGTGCTACCCTGAAGAGGGGAATGCGAAAAATGCTCAAAGGAATGAAGAATGTTGTGTACTACTGGGATGATCTGCTAGTCCACACGGAGACCTTTGCGGAGCATCTGGAGACTTTGAGGGAACTGTTTTCCCGCCTGACAAAAGCCAATCTGACCGTGAGACCCAGCAAGTGCATTTTGGGGACCGACAACGTTGACTTCATAGGTCATTCACTGAAGGAAGGTCAAAAGGGGCTTTTGTTGGAAAACGTCACCAAGATCCTCAATGCGCCACGTCCTGAAACCAAGAAGCAGGTGCGATCCTTCCTTGGATTGGCTGGGTACTACAGAGAGTTCATTCCAAACTTCGCCGCCATAACGGCGCCTTTGTCGGACATGACCCGAAAAGGATGCCCCAACCGAATACTCTGGGGACCAGCTCAGGAGAAGGCATACCAGACCGTGCGCGACCTGATGTCACGAGACCCGGTGCTACGCCTTCCTGATACTGCCAAAGAGTTCATCTTGCGTACAGACGCATCGGACGAAGGGATCGGCGCCATGCTGATGCAAGAGCATGGAGGTAAACCGTTTCCGGTCAGCTATGCCAGCAAGAAGCTGTCAGGAGCCGAGAAGAACTACTCGACCATGGAGAAAGAGTGTTTAGCCATCGTGTGGGGAATCAAGAAATTTGAACTCTACCTCCAAGGGGTGAAATTCGTGCTTCAGACTGATCACAAACCCCTCACCTACCTGAACTCTGCGAAGTTTGTGAATAATCGTATCATGAGGTGGGTGATGTACTTGCAGAACTTTGATATGCGAGTGGAATCGATCAAGGGTTCAGACAATGTTGGAGCAGATTTTCTCAGCCGAGTATGTGAGTAAAACTGTGTTCATTCTCCAACAGACTAATGTACATACCTGGATTTCAATCTGTTATGTATACATAATATGTGTACAGGTAGCGTTTCAATGATTGAAAGAAATTAGGTAAATTTCTTCTGGTGTTGGGGGTAATGTTAGGAAACGCTGCCGTTGCTGAGCTTTGGTTCAGTTTTGTGTGTTGCATGTAGTTGACTTGTTTGTATTTTGTGGGAAAGTACCGATATTATATTTTGTAAACACAATATTTATGCTTGGACGAGAATGCAGGTGAACTTTCTAGTCCTGTCAAAACAAGTTGTTTACCACGCTGTTTGTAGTGTGAGTTCGTGGCGTTCGTTCGGATTAAGTGCGTCGGCGCTTTTGATGTACGTCACAGAGAACGTCACTGTTCTAGTCCATAGACGGTTCGTATATAATGTAGTTGTATCATGTTCGGTCTGGAATATTCTCGAGATTGAGTATTTACTATATATGCCAGCGCGATTTGAATGTTAAAAAGCTTCTATTTGAGTTCTGCTACGATGTGCAGTTGTATGTATGGAATGCTAAATAAATCCTCGAACTCAATTTGACGAGTTGTTTTCTGCTGCTGCGAAGACGGGCGACGTAGAATAAAAGAACACAACTATACGACGTTTGAGAACTTGTGGCAATCTCAAGTGTCGTGTAACAGTCATGAAACAATAAATAGGAAACATTTAGGGCAGAAACTCGATCAAAAGCTTACCTGGTGCTGCCCAAGTAATACTACATTACACCAGTTTTCCCGATGTTGGACATGACATTTATAGGTCAGGAAAAACGCAAAAGTAGAAAGAAGCCGAGGAATACAGAGGAGACAAAAAGTATACAAGTGTTGTTTTTTTACCGCCACATGAATGAAAAATGACTCTGTGTTGGGTTCAATTTCTAATAACTAATGTATTTTTTTCCTTAGACTGTCTGTATCGTTTTGTCCAGCTGTTGCCTCCACGAGAAATCTCACCTGCGTAGGCCGAGCACGTTTTTATATTTGATTACACGTCTGACATTAAGCTGGATTCAGATACCAAGGTGTTCCACATTTTTTCTCAAACTGTTAAACTGCGTCGTTTCACAGGACAGGAAAAGGTCAAGTGGATTGATCCGATGGAAAGGCCTCTGTGTGGACAAAGTGCGAGTGTTCAATCTGTCTCAACATCGCGTTGCTGTGGCTTTCTATTCACCTGCTGTTTGGTACGCAGCCTTAAACAAAATATCTCAGCTCCTTGCCCTTTTTTCTTGTTAACTCCTTCTCCCCCCCCCCCCCCCCCCCCCCCCCCCCCCCGTCATCTCCCTGCTCTCTCTGTGTCTGTGTCTGTGACTCTGTACGTGTCTTTGCGTCTCTCTGTGTTGCTCTGTGCCTTTCTCTGTCTGTCTCCCCCCCCCTCTCTCTCTCTCTCATTCTCTCTCTCTCATTCTCTCTCTCTTTTTCTCTCTCTCTCTTTATCTTTGTCTTACTGTCAGTCTGTCTGTCTGTCTGTCTGTCTCTCTCTCTCTCTGTCTGTCTCTCTCTCTCGTTTTCTTTCCCTCTCTCTCTCTATCTCTCTCTCTCTCTCTCTTTCTCCCTCTCTCTCTCTCTCTCTCTCTCTCTTTATCTTTGTTTTATTGTCAGTCTGTCTGTCAGTCTGTCTGTCTGTCTGTCTGTCTGTCTGTCTGTCTGTCTCTCTCTCTCATTTTCTCTCCCTCTCTCTCTATCTCTCTCTCTCTCTCTCTCTCTCTCAATCTCTCTCTCTCCCTATCTTTCTCTCTCTCTCTCTCTGCCCTTCTCTCCCCCCCCCTCTCTCTCTCTCTCTCTCAGCCGTATCCCCTCTTCTTTTTACATTTAGTCAAGTTTTTACTAAAAGTTTTAACGTAGAGGGGGGAATCGAGACGAGGGTCGTGGTGTATGTGTGTATGTGTGTCTGTGTGGCGCGACACAGACCAAACTACTGGACCGATCTTTATGAAATTTTACATGAGAGTTCCTGGGAATGATATCCCCGATTTTGTTGTGATTTTTTTCGATAAATACCTTTGATGACGTCATATCCGGCTTTATGTAAAAGTTGAGGCGGCACTGTCACACCCTCATTTGTTAAATCAAATTGATTGAAATTTTGGCCAAGCAATCTTCGACGAAGGCCGGACTTCGGTATTGCATTTCAGCTTGGTGGCTTAAAAATTAATTAATGACTTTGGTCATTAAAAATCTGAAAATTGTAAAAAATAAATAATATTTTTATAAAACGATCCAAATTTACGTTTATCTTATTCTTCATCATTTTCTGATTCCAAAAAGCATATAAATATGTTATATTTGGATTAAAAACAAGCTCTGAAAATTAAAAATTAAAAAATTATGATCAAAACTAAATTTTCGACATCAATTTAAAAACACTTTCATCTTATTCCTTGTCGGTTCCTGATTCCAAAAACATATAGATATGATATGTTTGGATTAAAAACACGCTCAGAAAGTTAAAACGAAGAGAGGTACAGAAAAGCGTGCTATCCTTCTCAGCGCAACTACTACCCCGCTCTTCTTGTCAATTTCACTGCCTTTGCCACGAGCGGTGGACTGACGATGCTACGAGTATACGGTCTTGCTGAAAAATTGCATTGCGTTGAGTTTCATTCTGGTGAGTTCGACAGCTTGACTAATTGTTGTATTTTCGCCTTGCGCGACTTGTTACATTTAGTTAAGTTTTGACTAAATGTTTTAACATAGAGTGGGAATCGAGACGAGGGTCGTGGTGTATGTGTGTGTGTGTGTGTGTATGTGTGTGTGTATGTGTGTGACGGTATCTCCAGACATATTTTTCATTTTTTTGATAAATAGCTTTGATGACGTCATATCCGGCTTTTCGTGAAAGTTGAGGCGGCACTGTCACGCTCTCATTTTTCAACCAAATTGGTTGAAATTTTGGTCAAGTAATCTTCGACAAAGCCCGGACTTTGGTATTGCATTTCAGCTTGGAGGCTTAAAAATTAATTAATGAGTTTGCTCATTAAAGTTGTCATTAAAATCGATTTTTCGCAAACAGATTTAAAATTGATTGCATCGTATTCTTCATCATATTCTAAATCTAAAAATATATACATATGTCATGTTTACTCTTAAAATGTGATCACAATTAACGAAAATAGATTAATTAGTCTTACGATAAAAATTTAAGAAATCGATCCAAAAAAGATTTCATCTTATTCTTTATCATTTCCTGATTCCAAAAACATATAGATATGATAGGTTGTATTCAAAACAAGCTCCGAAAGTTAACAAGAATACAGAAAAGCGCGTTGTCCTGCTTAGCACAATACGCTACAGCGCTATTCTGGCGTGTTAATGTCACTGCGTTTTGCACGTGGAAGGTGAGCGATTTCCTTCTCGCGGGGATTGACGAAGATGTACTGTCTTGGGGAAAAACCACGGTGCGTTCAGTTTCGTTCCGTGAGTTCGACAGCTTGACTAAATGTAGTAATTTCGCCTTACGCGACTTGTTTCACTTCCTGTTACTCCCCTACCACCCCTGAAGAACTACAAATGCAATGCAATGGTTTTGCTTCCTAGCTGACAGCGGAGGTAGCTAGGTTTTACAATTCAAAGAAACATTGTCCGATTCAAAAGAGCAACATGCTTTGCAAACACAATCAAGACATAATAATCATTTGCTCTATAAATCTACCGAAAACTTCTTTTTTTTCTTTGAATTTTTTTTATAATCAAATGAAACAAACAAGGGTGTGACCTCTCCTAGCTCCTCGTTCAATTTGAATTAAAACCGAGATTTCAACCCGCTGGCCGTTGGTTTTCCAACAAATTTAATTTTTTTTTCTCCAGATTCGAAGATGTCATCGCTTTTTATGTCGTAGCTGTACGAGATGCAAGGAGAAGTAATTAGATTAAAATTGATGAAGCAATGCAAATGAGAAACCCGAAGATTCCTACGCCGGGAAGGGCGTTTTACTTGTGTGTGACGAAAGAGGACGCACAAGCAATCGCTTGCAAGTGTATTTTGTTTAAATGCTTCGGGGGCAAGGAGGATGTATTCAACTCGCATTGAAAGAAACTGAGAATAAAGTGAGCTCTCTCTCTCTCTCTCTCTCTCTCTCTCTCTCTCTCTCTCTCTCTCTCTCTCTCTCTCTCTCTCTCTCTCTCTCTCTCTCTCTCTCTCTCTCTCTCTCTCTCTGGAAACGAGAGGGTGTTTTTTGCAGAACTGAAGGAGAGGCTCTGCAGTTCCTTCTGTCATGATTGGCGTAATCATTTGGACTCGAGTGAGCGCCTATCACTGTATGGAAAATATAAAGCCTGTTTTGAAAAAAGAACGTTATGTGGACATTTTATGGAAAGAGGTGTACAGAAATGTCATCGCTCAATTTAGATTGGGTGTCTCACAGATAAATGTCCACAGATATCGCTTCCAAAATTCAACAGAAAACAAGTGTTGCCCCTTTTGTGAAGATAAATTAGAGACCGAAATCCACTTTTTGTTTGAATGCCAAACATATTGTGAGTTAAGAAAAAAGTATTTAGCACAGTTTTTAAGTGTTGGTGATCAGTTGGGCAGTATGATTACCATTTTTAAAAAACAAGACACAGACACAATTGTAGATTTAGCAAAGTTTTTTTTTTGTTTGCATTTCAGTTAAGATTGTCAATGTTAAATAATAATGAGGATTAATTGTCGCTGAAGGTTTTGTTGTTGCTGTATTTATTGTTCGGTTGTATGTATATATTTGGCAGCATTAATTTGCAAGATTATTGATAGAGGAAAGCTTATACGTTTAAAAATCATGTTTTCTATTTTTTCCTGGGATTCATGTGTACCCCCCCATTGAAAGGGGCTGTAGGCCCATATTGAATTAAACTGTGTCAGTGTCAGTGTCAGTCTCTCTCTCATTCCATAGATCATCGTAAATATCTCTCTCTCTCTCTCTCTCTCTCTCTCTCTCTCTCTCTCTCTCTCTCTCTCTCTCTCTCTCTTTCTCTCTCTCTCTCTCTCTCTCTTTCTCTCTTTCTCTCTTTCTCTCTCTCTCTCTTTCTCTCTCTCTCTCTCCCCCCCCTTCTCTCTCTCTCTCTCTCACTCTCTCTCTCACGCTCGCTCTCTCTCTCTCTCTCACTCTCTCTCTTTCTTTCTCTCTCTCTCTGTCTCTCATGATCGTATTTCGATACTTTGACGAGACAAACCCAATGCTGGTGTGTCGAAGAAGACGGCCACAGCGGGCTTGTTCGAATCAAAGTATCACACCATATCCTCAGCGTATTACCAATACCTGTCCCAATATAGACCAGTTGGTCTAAGATGACGTTAAACCCTAATAGTCAGTCAGTCACTCTCTCTCTCTCTCTCTCTCTCTCTCTCTCTCTCTCTCTCTCTCTCTCTCTCTCTCTCTCTCTCTCTCTCTCTCTCTCTCTCTCTCTCTCTCTCTCTCTCTCTCTTTCTCTCATTCCATAGATCATCGTAAATATCTATCACAGTATCTACCCACCTTGCTATCCCCCCTTTTGTGTCTGTCTAAAACTAAGATGCAGTCAAACAATTCAAAAAGTACAGGTGGACATTACATTACTTGAACAACAAACTATTTGAATTTAAACTGTTCAAATCTGTTCTGTGACAGTTTCAATCGCATTGCTGGCTTGAGCTATCAAGTGCAAACTACACTATTCTTGTGCCGGTTTAAATAAAAGGTCACTTGAGAAGTGATTCTGTCAATGTTATCAGATTATACCGATAAACGTTTGACATTGAAAGGTTGCAGACGTATCAAGAGGAGGTATTGCGAAAACCACAAACACGCAAGCACGCACGCACGCACGCACGCACGCTCGTACGCAAGCACGCACGCACGCACGCTCGCTCGCACGCAAGCACGCATGCACGCACGCACCCACGCACGCACTCCGCACGCACACACACAGACACACACACACACACACACACACACACACACACACACACACACACACACACACACAGGCCCACATTGACTATCCATACACACCTCCCTTATCCATCACCGGAAGGAAAATGGGCACGACACTTTCGATACAGGAATGTGTCCATGCATGTGTACTCTTGACGTCAAGGACAGATAACTCTCCGTGCGGCCTTTCTCAATGGCCATAACTCGTCGCCATGCACCCCCAACCCACCTGCCTAACCATAAGGTATAAGACATAAAATATTATGTTAGATCATTTATTGTCCATACCATTAAACAATGAATGGGAACGTGTGGTTCGCCTGCTCGTAAACAACCAAACAATGTTTGTAAACCACTCCCTTCCCCCCTCGCCCCGCACCCCTCCCCCCCGCACCACAACCACTACCTCTTCATTGAAACCGGTGAGTGGGCTGACCCTATTTGTCCTTAAGCACATACCCCCCCCCCCCCCCCCCCACCCACCAACACCCCCCCCCTCCAAGCCCACCACCCCCACCCCCTCTCCCATCTCCATCCTCTATATCCCCGGTCATTGTCACAAAGTAACCCACCCCCCCCCCCCCCCCCCCCCGTTCCGTTCCCCTCTTCCCCCATTACACAGAATATTGTCACACAAAATCTGTACACACTGACACAGCCAAGAAAAGTCAAACGTTGGGATCAGAACTTGAAAGCTTCGACCAGCACGTCAGCAACTAAAAGGTCAGTGATATTGTCTTTAAACTCGAGCTGCTCTACATTCCTAAATCAAGGTTGAAAATTCCCGAAAGGTTAGTTAAGGCTGGAGGCTATAATACCCCTTTGTAAACGTGGTAAACTTTCATTAAAAGGGATTTCTCTAAGTTCAAGGAATGCTGCGTCCATAAAGAACAAATAGATCAGAGCTTAATGTGCTAATTTCGTAGATAACGGCTGAAACTCCACAAAACCACTACGGAAGAAAATTATTCAGAGATTATGTCGTGGATATGAAAACGAATACAGCATTCAGATAATTACAACTGAAGACGAGGGATAGAGAATCAATATAGAAAACACTCAAAAACAGTTACTTTGTTCGTAAACTTGAGATAAAAAAAACGACAACTTTGTACCAACTCTTGAAACTAAATTCCAAGCATGAAACACGGAAAAACATGAAATGACGATCTAAGAGTGATACAAAATTTCCAAAAATGTTGTCCCATTGATCTGCGTTTGAGTATCATTTTAAAGGCACAGTAAGCCTCCCGTAAACCATCACAGATACGGTCAGGCTTTTACACACAGTACAAACACCCTTTCATTTAAACACTCACCGATTGAGAACATCCTAGGTGCCCTCCGTAAAGAGCGAACAATTTTCAAAGAATTTATTTTTGCGT
This sequence comes from Littorina saxatilis, assembly GCF_037325665.1. Classification (NCBI taxonomy): domain Eukaryota; kingdom Metazoa; phylum Mollusca; class Gastropoda; order Littorinimorpha; family Littorinidae; genus Littorina; species Littorina saxatilis. The sequence continues at coordinate 43,260,995 of NC_090254.1, read as the reverse complement.
GGTTTATCTTACCCCTGAGCCATCGTGAACCCGTGTGATCCAGTTTCCCTTTTTCACAATGAAGTCGTCAGTTAGTCATTTGAATGCGACTCGATGTGAGCTTATCTACAATAGCACGTTTTTATGCACGAAACAAACGGCTGTGGTTCACAAGAACTCTAGCGATGGCTTTTGACTGTTGAGAGGAACGGCGATATGCATAAACCGTCGTCTGCTACGACCCTTGCGTGACCCTGCTTCCGGGCTTTTCTTTTTTCAAACTTTCACCACTTCGAATTATACTGATCTTTTCTTGATGAAAAAAGAATTCTTTTATGATTAAAGAATGTTTGTGTAACAAGCTGTCAATTTATTATTTAGATTTTAAAAGTTAGGTCTAGCGCAAAAACGCACCACGGTCCAAAAACATTCTGATAATCATCGATCCACGGCTATCGCCAGTTTACATCGATAGAATGAGACCCGAAGGGAAGTAACTCATTTTTGACTTGAGTTCAGGATGGGTCCAAAAAGTGTTCGAGACAATCTGCAAAATTAATTCTTTAAAAATTGCTCGCTCTTTACGTAGGGCACCTAGGATGTTCCCGTTTGGTGAGCGTTCAAATGGAAGGGTGTTTGTACTGTGTGTAAAAGCCTGACAGTATCTGTGATGGTTTACGGGAGGCTTACTGTCCGGGCGTGATTTCTGGTAAGTTGAATATTCATAACAGCCGACCAGCACCAAAACGAGGCGCCATTGTTGTAGAGGAGCAAGTCCACGAAAATAAATTCTTTGAAAATTTCTCACGCTCGACAGAAAGCAGCCAGGATGTTCCCGTTCGGTGAGCGTTCAAATGGAAGTAGGCCTGTACTGTATGTAGACGCTCGGTGAGCTCTGTGGTGGTTTACGGGAGGCTTACTGTGCCTTTAAACACAGTCAAAACATGCATACCACTTAACGGGCAACATTTTAAAACTGTAGTGCATCCTCTTCCCCATCACCCTTACCGATTTTGACAGAAAACATACCACCACTCCACGCCTGAATCAAAAAGTATTTGAAAAAAATACTAGATTTTCAAAAGATGTTTTTTATGTAAGTTTAATGATTACTAAGGAGAGAAATGAAAAGAAAAGATAAAGTTAAACCCTGATTAAAAAGAAAATTGGCTGGAACATGAGTATGGGGTATTCTACTTTTGCACAAGTTTCACATCTGAATAAATTAGTAACATTAAAAAGAGCAAGCAAAACGTAGAATCAAAGGAACAGGGATACCTTCGTGGCGTAGTTCCTGCAATGAAGCGAGCAATATATACAATCAAAGCGAAAGGGACAGCGTAGCTCCCACACTATCAGAAGAATGTCACCAGAACAATTGGGGTAAAAAGGAAACCCCCATCTCCTTTAAGAACTCAAAAATCTGTGAAAAGCATGTCTTGGAAAGGAGAGAGTCTTCATGTGGGTAAATGAACAGAGGTTTTGAACAGAAAATCTGACGGGCGCAGTGGCCTTGTGAATAAACATCGGCCTCATAATCGGAAGGTCGTGAGTTCAAATCCCGGTGTAACACGCAATTTTTACTCCACGAAAAATTTCCTCCGGAGTAAATATTTCGTACGAAATTCTTACTCCAAGTACACTTTTCGTACGAGAAAATAACTCCCCAAGGCACAAACAAAATTACTTCCTCCACGAAATTTTTACTCCCCATTTTTTTTACTTCCAGTAAAAATCTCGTACGCAAAAATGGGATGCGGGCGAAGGGATAATGCCAATAAGTGATCTCGCGCACACGAATGTCGCGCTACCCTCCTTCCACCCCTTCCACCACCAAGACTAACAGGGGACAAGGGAGTAAAAATTTCGTACACCTGTCATGGGAAGTTAAATTGCTCGTGTTGGGGTGAAGTAACTTATTCGTTATTTATTCGTCAGGGGAGTAACAATTTTGTACGAAATGTTTACTCAGAACTCACCTGTCTTGGGGAGTAATTTTCTCGTGCAATGGGGGAGTGCTTTGTTTCGTAAAGGGAGTAACTTTTTGTACGAAATGTTTACTCCGGAGTAAAAATCTCGTGGGAGTAATATTCTCGAGTTACACCGGCCGCAGCCGCCAGGTGGGTTGAGGGAGGAGCTATGATTGTTTCGATATCCCAGATCAACTTATGTGCAGACCTGCTAGTGCATTATCCACCTTCGTGTGTACACGCAAGCACAAGACCAAGTGCGCACGAAAACAATCCTGTAATCCATGTTATAGTTCGGTGGGTTATACTGAGAAACACAAATATAATCCAGCATGCTTCCCTCGAAAGCGGCGTATGCTGCCTGAATTGCGGGGAAAAACGGCCATGCACGTAAAATAAAAACTCACTCGTGCAAAAACATGAGTGAACGTGCGAGTTTTCGCACATGAACGAAGAACGAAAAACAGAAAATCTGAGAAAACAAGGTAAATTTACCTAGGTCTTGAACAGAAACCTGAGAAAACACGGCCTTCAAACGGAGGAAGTCTTTAAAATGGGGGTAAATGTACTTATACCACATACGTGTGACATACCACTCATGTCGTAACAATACCGTTCACTCCACAGTGCATGTGAAAAGGTCGTGTTTGGCAGGGACCTGATTTTCCACTGCCCGTGATACCGAGTCACCGACACAAACGTCATTCTTTGAACACATCGCGATATGCTTTTTAGAGTAACTCTCTTCGCTTTGAGATCAAAGATTAAACGAGCGAGGCTTTCGGAGAGATCCAGGTTCCATTTGAAGCGTCTTCAATCTGGGCGCTTCGATTGAGGGACGTTTGGAGCAATAGACACGCAAGTACTGTATGTAGGCTATAAAGAATACTACACGGCTTCCTCTATGATACCACTTTTACACTCGTTGTGTTTTCAAATATTTAAAAACACAACTCGTGTAAAACTGGTGTCACATAGGAAGCCATGTAGGGGAAGGGCCCCTAATATGGACCACTTTTTGTTTATTGCTGATAACTAGCTTGTTTTCGTGCAAAGAAGTTTCATTTTGTGCTTGGTAGTCCTTCTTTCTTAGGTTAACCGTTAGAGTAAAATAGATTTGATACACATTCAGCAAAAATTAAATACAGAAAAAATCACAAAGGGTCCATATTAGGAGCCTGGGCGCCTAATATGGACCAGTGAAGCAGCCTTCACGAATCACTGTAAAAAGCCCCCTATATTTCAAAATAACATGATACAACTTAGTGTACAAGTCAGCCTAATTAAAATATGCTCTAGATTTATCTGTTTCGGGTTGATGAGAGCATTATTTGAAGCACACCAGGAAACTAAAGAAGCTTATCAAAAACAGAGTGAAAATAAGTGAAATTATCAACTTCCACGAAAAGAAGACTTTTCGTTGCATTTTTTTTAAATCTCGAGGGCTAGTTATAGGTTATTACCAGCAAGCTTCTTAATGAATTAATGAAAATAGCCTTTAGCTTTTATTTTCTTCGATTTGTTGAAGGTGGTCCATATTAGGGGACTCGCACATACTTTGAGATTTTGCTATTATTTTTTGTTTGCAGTAGAAACTCGGGGTCAACACTGCTAAAATGTAACAAATACGGTTTTAGCTGTCATATATAGCCATTTCTGTTTGATAAAAGCTTTGGCTGTAGACAGAAAGGAGTCCGTTTTAGGCGGCAAATTTAGAGTGAACGCTGCCAAAAGTGAAAAAAGAGAAAAAGCCTAACGGTTTTGAGATTTGTGTTTCTGCAACTGTTTTGACATGTGCAAGTTATCCAAAGAGGGTGAATACAGCGAATAAAACTTTTTTGAGCGCTCTAGCGCCGTTAGTTGGTGGTGGTCCATATTAGGAGCCGGTCCATATTAGGAGCCCTTCCCCTAGGTCTACAGGTCTTGAACAGAAAATCTGAGAAAACACGGTCTTTAAGCGGAGGGAGTCTAGCATTTGGGAGGGAGGGGGGGGATCTTAAAAGCGGGGAAGGGGAATATTCCACTGTCCTCATTATGAGGACCAAAGGTCATGTACCAATCAGTCTAGGGGCCGGTGTAGCTCCCGGAGGGACGCTTCCAGTTGCATTCATCAGTCCGGATTGTCCCGTAACATGATTGTGGACAATACGCCATTTTTATGTCCGCGCCTCCCTACTTTGCGAGGTCAAGACTATGTGAGGTGTGCTAAACTACAACTGGGCAGAGAGGGAGTGGGGGTGGGGGCGGGAATAGGGGTGTCAAAAAAAAGGAGGAGGAGAGAAAGGGGCAGAGGCAAAGCATGGAGAAGGAGAGTGAGGGGGGGGGGGGTGTTAGAGAGAAAGAGATAGGCAGGCAGACAGATTTGTTTGTTTGTTTGCTTAACGCCCAGCCGACCACGAAGGGCCATATCAGGGCGGTGCTGCTTTGACATATAACGTGCGCCACACACCAGACAGAAGTCGCAGCACAGGCTTCATGTCTCACCCAGTCACATTATTCTGACACCGGACCAACCAGTCCTAGCACTAACCCCATAATGCCAGACGCCAGGCGGAGCAGCCACTAGATTGCCAATTTTAAAGTCTTAGGTATGACCCGGCCGGGGTTTGAACCCACGACCTCCCGATCACGGGGCGGACGCCTTACCACTAGGCCAACCGTGCCGGTAGGGAGACAGACGGGCAATAGGTCAGAGAGAAAGACACACATTCAGGCAAAAAGGGAGACAGACGGAGACAGACGGAGAGAGAGAGAGAGAGAGAGAGAGAGAGAGAGAGACAGACAGACAGACAGACAGACAGACAGACAGACAGAGACAGAGAGACACAGACAGAGAGAGAGAGAGAGAGAGACAGACAGACAGACAGACAGTGAGACACAGAGAGACAGAGATAACTGGTAGTGTGCAAATAATCTTCAGGTGTTCTCTCTCTCTCTCTCTCTCTCTCTCTCTCTCTCTCTCTCTCTCTCTCTCTCTCTCTCTCTCTCTCTCTCTCTCTCTCTCTCTCTCTCTCTTATATATCATGAACGGATCACAACATCGTTTGCGTAAACTGTATTTATTTAAATTGTATTGTATTCCCATACACATGATGACCCCAAAATAGACTCCAACCATCAATCATACTTAGAACGTCTACATCTTCTGGAACT
>NC_090254.1:43240893-43250893 GCF_037325665.1 Littorina saxatilis | reverse complement strand
GTGTGTTAGTGTGTGTGTGTGTGAGTGTGTGTGTGTGTGAGTGTGTGTTTGTGTGTGTGCGTGTGTGTGAGTGTGTTTGTTTGTGTGTACGGGCGTGCTAATGAGCGTTCGTGTGTACGCTCGTGTGTGTGCGTACGCGCGTGTGTGTGTAGGTGTGAGACAGCCGCTACCCCCCCCCCCCCCTCCCCCTAAAAATAAATCCAGATCAGAAGCAGGTGAGACAACTCTCATGCCATGCAAGTCAGGAACGATAACCACCCGCGACGTTCGATAACTCCTCCGTGCGTCGGGTATTTGCCAATTGCGTGGAATAACGGCCCTGTTGTGACTGCCAACACAAGTGACGCCGTACAATAGGGACACAGAAGGGGTCAAAATCGGCCCAAAGTTGATGCATTTCCCGTGGCAAGACTTCTTGGCGGTGCTTTAATTGAGAATCAAAGATGGTAAAGTTAAAGGTATTCCCATAACCATATTTGATCGGAGGAGAGCTAGATGTTAAATATTTAAACTTTGTTCAGGGTATGAGGGCGTTGGCCATCTCCTCTCCCTCCTTGCCTTTGCCTCCCCAGGCCAAAAATAGGGTCAGGTACCCATTTCCAGATGGGTGGACAGGAGAGCGCTCGGGGGAAAAAGTGGGTCACTGTATTCGCTTCGAGTGGTCTTCAATCCCCGACACTGAGCGTGAGAGGCAAACGCTCCAACCACTGTGCCACTCCGGCTCACAAATCTCAAATAGGGCATGAGAGCTATAATTTATTTATTTATTTATTTATTAAGGAGATTTCTATAGCGCATAACTAAAAGCACTATGCGCTTTACAATATCACTAGGTATAAGCACACGCAAACATACTCTGATTAAATAGAACTTAGGCTAACAAGACAATACTAAGAACACTAAACATTTGAGTTCATACAAAAATAGAGAATTAAATTAAATACTGGACAAACGATTAAAAAAAAGCTTAAGGCCTACACCGACTACAGTGGACTATTTCAAATACAAAAATTTAGTTAACTATAAAAGGCAGTGCATAAAACTCCATAATCCTAAGAAGGTCGATCAAATAAAAAACATAAAAGACTATTTAACTATCATTACTTCGTAAAAGATAATAAACATGGTATACAAAGCTGTAATTTTTAACAACAAATCTAAAAAGATTTTCATGCCATATTGCACAACACATTTTGACACACACACAATGCCAACCTCACACAAGCACACAAAACACACTTACACACACGCATTTACACACACACACACACACACACACACACACACACACACACACACACACACACACACACACACACACACGCATGTACTCACACACACACACACACACACACACATAATCAGGTCTGAGAAACAAAGGGACGTAAGCGCTCTCAATGTATTTCGACATGAACTGCGAGAGTGATCGAGAGTAATGCGGAACCAACTGCCTGGTACTTTTTCTTGGAGTTCTACTACTCGCCAAGTGAAAATGTTTGTTTTCTTCTTCTTAATTTGAATGGCATATTTTTGTCGGTTCGTTATTACATGGGCACATGTTTTAGATACACTTGGTGATTTCTAAGGTGCAGCTACGCGCTACGCGGCCTACAACCTATTACAAACTCCACTAGGCACACTCCCTGTAATCAGGAAAACACTTTCAGAATCTACCTACGCTCTAAGAAGAAATGTTTGGCATTGCTGAAACAAGTTTTGAACACTTTCTGATATAGTACATAGTTCTACATGTACCAGCAAAAGAGCAACACATAATAAACACAAATCCAAAACCAAAAAGACTGCCGTCGTTGCAAAACTCAGAATCCCAAAAACGAAAGGTACAGGTATGTTTTTGGAACGATTTATTATTGACAAAAAAACCGTTGCCTTCACTTTCAAAACGTGAACGTAAGGTTTTGTTTTGTCAATGATTAAACGTTCCAACAATATTCCTTTCTTGTTTTGTTTTACATAATAATCACATAGTGTTCACGAAGTGTTCATTTGATCACTACTGGTCACTATGGATAACCATACACTTTGTCACAAACTGCAGACATGTGTTTAATAGTGAAACGCTTCTGGTTAGAGTGTACATGAAATGCGCGAACTAGACCCCTTCAGCAATAGTGACCGGTTTGTGGGGGCGGTAGTGGACAAAATGACAGTGTTTTGAGAGGCGCCCTCAAATGGCGGAGAGCTGTTGAGGTGATAGATTTTACGGTCAAGACATCTGCCGGACAACCGGCCATTTTGCCACAACCGACTTGCTTTCCGTGTTTATGATTCCATAAGGCTGTGTTTGCGGCCGGGCGCCATTTTGTTTTAGTTCGCAAAGTCGATGTGTTAACAATGTTGGGTGGTTTTGTGGTTGCGCCAGCTTTTTGTGTATGGCTCCGTTGTTAATTTTCAGTCTCTGTGTTAATGTGTGTGTGTGCATGTTTGCCTGTCTTTGTCCTCATTTTTCTGTCTATCTATGTGTTCGCCTGTCCCACTCATTTTTGAGAGACCTGGAAAATGTAGTTAAACTCTCTCTCTCTCTCTCTCTCTCTCTCTCTCTCTCTCTCTCTCTCTCTCTCTCTCTCTCTCTCTCTCTATTTTGTGGGGAAAGAGAACCCACTCGCCGCATGTAATTGTAAATAATTAAACGTTTAATTTAACACTACGTTAAAGGTATTTTTGAGAGACCTGGAAAATGTAGTTAAACTCTCTCTCTCTCTCTCTCTCTCTCTCTCTCTCTCTCTCTCTCTCTCTCTCTCTCTCTCTCTCTCTCTCTCTCTCTCTCTCTCTCTCTTTCTCTCTCTCACACTCTATCTCTAACCCCCGCGGGTTAGGGGGAAGAATTTACCCGATGCTCCCCAGCATGTCGTAAGAGGCGACTAACGGATTCTGCTTCTCCTTTTACCCTTGTGAAGTGTTTCTTGCATAGAATATAGTCAATGTTTGTAAAGATTTTAGTCAAGTATGTAAGAAATGTTTAGTCCTTTGTACTGGAAACTTGCATTCTCCCACTAAGGTAATATATTGTACTACGTTGCAAGCCCCTGGAGCAATTTTTTTATTAGTGCTTTTGTGAACAAGAAACAATTGATAAGTGGCTCTATCCCATCTCCCCCCCTTTCCCCGTCGCGATATAACCTTCGTGGTTGAAAACGACCTTAAACACCAAATAAAGAAGAAATAACTCTCTCTCAACGCGAAAACATTATACCGGTATCTTCATCAATTTATATGAAGCAACGGGCTAGTATTCAGCATTCATAAGAACATGAGTACCAAGTCTCTTCAGACCAAGTTAAACCGATGTACACACGTACATTTTGCAATCAAAAAATATATTTTGTTATTCATACGTTTATCTAAAACAACACGTCATTTTAAACCCAAATAAGGTCATCAGCAACAGTTTTTGTTCTGGCTAAACCTCACATTTGTACGTATATACCCGTAAAATCCCTAGCAAACGCCCAGTATCTACCAAACGCCCACCCCCTACTTTCGGCCAAATGTTGTGCAGAGGGGTCACTACCTAGCAAACGCCCACCCCGTTGTTTTGTTTTTTTAAATTTGTTTTAAGACAGTCGGCCTCCTTTGATCTGCTTTATCTACGATTTGTGCACACTGTTCAATGGTTCGTCTTTTTTTTTTTTTTTTTTTTTTTGGGGGGGGGGGGGGAGGATGGGATAACATTACGTCATGTCTTTCAGTGACGTCGTTTAGTGACGTCTTTTATTGAGTGTTGAACACTTCTCTCGTTGACAAGCACTTCCTTTCTAAGCTTATGTTCAGCCATGCCGAAGCACAAATCATATACAGTGACATACAAACTGAAAGCCCTGAGATATCTTGAAAACGAAGCTGCAGGCAATGTTTCGTTATGTGCCCGCGAGTTTTCTTTTGACAGAAAAAAGAATGAGAGAGTGGAGGGAACACAGAAACATATTAGAACAGCAATACGGGAAAGAAAAGGAAAAATGAAAGTTGTCTGAAAGACCGCCAGTTAGATCTGAAGAAGTTGAACAAGTTGTGATGGAATACTTGGAAGAGGGTCTCCAAACAAGAGAAGAAACTGTGTTTGTGCTGACGTTATTCTGAGAATGAGAAAAATCAAGGTCACTTGTGTTCTTCTTTTTTTTTCTATCACAGAACGTTGATCTTTAGTTGCGTAAACAAACGGTGTGTTTATTTTTTTTATTAAAATTGCATAAATCACATGGTTGTATCACTTTTTTTCTCGTGAAAATGCGATGACACATTATCGTGCAAAGGGGTGTATACCTAGCAAACGCCCACCCCCTACTTTTTCCCGAAATATGTGCGGAGGGGGGGTGGGCGTATGCTAGGGATTTTACGGTATATACATTTTCTGCTATCGAAGAATAGAAGTTCGTAAAATAATGATACATTATGTTACACAATTGCTCTACTATCCGTACAATGTATAACCGTGGTACCTATACAAAGGACATTAGTGGTATCAGTAACATGTAATACGGTGGTACCTGCAATGAAATGCCTCTTGGTTTAAACTGTGTTTAATTCACCAATTGATTGGTGTAATACATACTGAGCATGTTAAGATTCAACGACAAGGTATCAGATTATTGTGTTGATTCTAACAGAAACAAACACACATACAAATGATACTATCTTGTGGCGAGACTTAAACATATTTGCTCTTTTAACTAAAAAAATCCGTCTCTTCGATGCCAGGAAGTTTCCCACGAAAACTCACATTCTGTTTTCTCGTTGTCTATTATTTTGACCCAGACTAAGGTAAAAGGTAGGTGAAAGTAGTCCCATTACCATGTTTAATCGAAGGGGTGACAGATCTCAAATACAGTCAAGCAATACACATTTTAATTTACAACCACTATTTTTTTTTAAATGCGATGACGAAATCATTTTAATTATCTGTACTTCGATGCTGACTTTGACTTGTTGTTGTTAGCCTTGTGGTCTTTTTATTATATGATTGTATCGTAAATGCACGGAGTGTATGGATGTATGATTGTTTCACCACCAGGACAAATACCAATGGCTGTCAGGCTAAATGGCGGATTGAATTCTTAATCTTCTTGTTCTTGTTCTTCTCTGGGGACAGTTTTCCTAGGGCGGTGCCCACTCCTCTCCCTCGCTGCCTTTGCCTACCCCGGTCCCGGTACCTATTTTCAGCTGGGTGGACTGGAGAGCGCTTGGACAAAATGACCCTCCACCACGGAATGAGTCGCATTTAGTGGGTTCTTTTTATCGACCACCTGATGCGAAGGTCCAATATTGGGACTTAGTTGACGAAAGCATTCGTCGAGTAAATAACCAGTTTGTCAAATTTATCATCCTTGGAGACTTTAACTCCGATTTTGGTAGTAACCCCTCCCAGCATCTCCTGAACTTATTGAACTTATATCAACTTACCCAACTTGTAACCCTGCCAACACGTGTCACGGAGACAAGTAGTACCTGCCTAGATTTAATAATAACCCAAACCCCGCAAATGATACAGCGCGTAGATGTTTTTCCTCCTGTGTGTAGTGACCACAGTGTACCATGTGCAGTATTAAACACTGTAGTTATTCCTAATCGCTCATTTAAAAGAACCATTTATAATTATGATAAGATGAATATTGAAAGTTTTTGTGGATCACTTTCCCAAGTTGATTGGTCTGCTGTCTTTATTGATAAATGTCTTGATGAAAATGTTCAAGATTTTACTCAGATTTTCATGAGCATTGCCAAAGAGAATATGCCGGTTAAGACTGTAACAGTTCGATCGGAGGACAAGGAGTGGGTAACATCTGACATCTTAGATTTAATTGATGCACGCGATCAGATACACACTAAAGCGAGATTAACCGATTTACCCGAAGATTGGTTGTTGTATCGACAGACACGTAATTCATTGACACAAAAGAAAAGAGAAAGAATTATTGAGTATTATTCCAATTTGGATACAAAGATCTCAGACCCTTCAAAATTCGGAACTAAACAATGGTGGAAATTAGTTAAATCCTTTATGAATAAGAAGGGTATGAAAACTGAGGAACTTCCACCAATCCACTCAGAAGGTCAAATACATTATTTAAACCACGATAAAGCTAATATTTTTAATGATCAGTTTATTCAGAATTCGTCCATTGAGAATCCAGACGATGAACCTCCCGAAATCCAAATTTCTGATTGTTTTATGAATAACTTAGTCTTGTCAGTTAATGAAGTAAAAGATGTTATTATAAATTTGAAGAAGACGAAAGCTGCAGGTCCCGATTTAATACATAACCGATTATTAATTGCTTCTGTGGATGTTGTATCAGAACCCCTTTTAAAAATATTTAATAGAAGTTTAGTTGAAGGAAAATTTCCTGCCTCGTGGAAACTAGCCCATGTTACTCCAGTATATAAAAAAGGTCCAGCAGAATTGTGTAATAATTACCGTCCTATATCATTACTGAGTTGTGTTGGTAAGGTGTTAGAAAGATGTGTTTATGTACATGTTTTTGATTTTTTAAAGGCAAATCACATACTCATTCCACAGCAGTCTGGTTTTTTGCCAGATGATTCATGTGTATTCCAATTGATTTCGATTTACAATGAATTTTGTTCCTGTCATGACAGAGGCATTACGACCCAAGCTGTATTTTTTGATGTGTCGAAAGCGTTCGACAGAGTGTGGCACAAGGGCCTTTTGGCCAAGTTAGAAGCAGTGGGCATTAGAGGTCGGTTATTATTATGGTTCTGTGATTATTTAACAGACCGCAAGCAAGTTGTTGTAATTAAGGGAACACAGTCTAATGTTAAAAAGATTCCTGCCGGTGTTCCACAAGGATCCGTGCTAGGCCCGCTCTTATTTCTGGTTTATATTAATGATATTGTAAAGAATATTGAATCCGGAATTAAGTTGTTTGCTGACGACACAAGCATGTATCTTGCATTAGAAGATGTAGACAGACGAACCAATATATTAAATCAAGATCTTGATAAAATTAGTGCATGGGCCAATAAATGGAAAGTTAAATTTAACGAGACTAAGACTGAATTGTTAAATATTCAACGTGATTTAATCCCCCCTCAACCCTTGTTTTTCAACAATGTCTTTTTAGAAAAAGTAGATCAACACAAACACCTTGGAGTGATTTTACAGAGCACCTGCAAGTGGGATGCCCACATCCAAAGCATAGTTAAAAAAGCGAATTTATTGATTAATTGTTTACGATTTTATAAATATAGATTAAGTCGAAAAAGTTTGGAAATAATGTACAAGTCTTTTATTTTACCCCATTTCGACTATGCAGATGTTGTTTGGGATAATTGCACTAAGATAATGGCAGATGCATTAGAAAAATTACATTTAGAAGCCCTACGAATTATAATAGGTGGAGTTAAGGGCACTAGCCATGCAAAGCTGTATGAGGAAAGTGGGCTATGTAGCCTTGAAGAACGAAGGAAAAGACATAAATTAATTGTTTTTCATAAGATGATACATAACAAATGCCCCCAGTACTTAGTAAATGTATTGCCCCCTCTTGTAGTTGACATTAATCCGTATCATAGACGAAGACCATTAGAAAGATATGTACCTCCTCATAGAACCGAATTATTTCGCAACTCTTTTATCCCCAAAACGACTGTACTATGGAACACCTTACCAGATAACGTTAAAATGACCACCTCCTTGAGCGAGTTCAAAAATTATTTGTCAAGTGCTGATTTTAAAGTACCATGCCATTATTATTATGGAGAAAGATTTGAACAAGTACATCATTGCAGATTGCGTATTGGTATGAGTGATTTGAATTTTGATTTATGTAAGCGGCACCTTAAGGATTGCTCTCAATGCGAGTGTGGTTATCCCAGCGAGACTGCTGAACATTACTTATTGCATTGTCCCTTGTATAGAGATATAAGATTATTGTCCATTGATAATTTGACAAATGATTATAAGTATATCGAAATATTATTGAAAGGCATCCCGCAATATTCACGAAATGTCAACCAGACCATATTCATAACTGTACAGGACTATATTAGACAGACGGGCAGGTTCCGCAAATGAGCCTCTATACTTCACTCATTACATTTATTAGACACTGTCATGCGACATGCTGCCTGACAAATTTTTCCCCATAACCTCTCTCATGTTCTCTTGTTGTTTTCCGACTCATCAAGTATGTCTCGATTTATGCGCAATGTAGTGACTTTTCCTCTGATCACAATATGCATTAACTTTGTGCGAGTGTCTTATGTGCATTTATTACAATTGAAAAAATCCCCTCAAATATTGGCGCTCCAAGTCTTCTTCTTCTTCTTCTTTTTCCCTTAAGCTAGCTACTAGCTAGCTGCCCTTTCCCCACCTCCTGTATCACCAACCCCTTCCCATTTTCTGCTTGTTTGTGTATCTGTTTTGTCTCTTGTTTTGTTTTTCGTTTCCTGAAATGAGCCAATGTACTTATTCCGCCATCATGCTAACCTTTGTTTTGTAATTACTATGATTGCTTAAAATAAGCATTGTATGCTTGAGTATCAATCATCCATGCATTGTTCTTGTCATGATTAAAATTGAATAAAGTTTTGTTTAAACCAAAAAAAGAAAGAATGAGTCGCATGTCACCTTTGCATGATTTTCAAATTTTTACATTTTTCATCAAGAGTTTTGTATGCTCTATCCAGTGGTGAAAATAAACCGTTTTAGAAAAGAGCAAAAACTGTTTGAGTTATAAGCCTGTGACTAAGGTGATCCACACACTGTTACCAGACACTCCCCGGACTTTTTTTTAAGCCTAGCGCAGAACCGCGCAAGGTGACATGCGACTCATTTCGTGGTGGAGGGTCACAAATCAGGTATTTGTATTATCTCCGGGTGGCGATCGAACCCACGACCTCCAGAGACAAGCGCTCTCACCGCTGTGCCATTCCGTCTCACGGACCCCACTCTCACAGTTAAAGTCTCACGGCATGCACACGGTAAAGATTCCGGACGGTAGTTTTAACTGACATCACGGAACTGCTTTATAACGTACACCACGCGGTGTGTTGCTTGCCTTGAAGCCTGTCCTTAATTGGTCGAAGTCGACTTCGCGAAGCTTCCGGAACGAAAATTCGTCGCTTAATTGAACTACTTTCAGCAGCATAGCTTCGTGATGTCACAGGGAATGCACTCTGCTCTTTCGAGTGTGATTTCTACGTCCATCTTGAATCAAAAAGCACTCTTCTGTCAAAAAGAACAACTTCGTCTCAGAACTACTGCGTAGCTTTGCATGTCAAAACTTGCGCAGCGAAGTAGGGTACAACATACTTCGTCGAAGCTGCGGGTTTTTCAGTATATAGACTTCGCGAAGCTTCCCCAAGTCGACTTCGTGCTCAATTAAGGCCGGGTTTAAAGCGGTGCCTGGACTCTGCACGACTTATCATCGTTTCATCTCTTGGTCTGCTATTGACGGTTTCGGCCTTTGACTGTTTTTTGAACGTGAGCATGTGGTTATCATAAAGTACTAATCATTGACAAAGTCACGAACAACGAAGGAAGAGAAGGCGGGAAGGGGAGGGGGAGGATGTAAGGGAGGGGGGACGTGGGAGGATGAGGGGGAGGGAGGGGGAGGAGTCAGAGGGTCGTTGACTCACGTTGACATTAGTTTCAGCCATTGTCATTGCAGTCTCCACTTTTTCTTCTTCTTTTTTTTTCACCTCAGTTTTCAGTGTGACAAAAAAGGGTTAACAAGAACTCTGATTCATTATCTGGAACACGTTGTTTTAGTTCTCTTGGATCCTGTTCTATTGAAGAAATATTTACTGGAAACGACCACGGCTGTCGGACACAGAAAGCACACAAATAAACACACTGGATGTATTTTCTGGACACAATAATACACACTAGAACTATTTCCTCAAAGCGGTCTTTTCCTTCTTTCTGACTGTCTGTCTTTCATTCTGTTTTTCGTTTTCTTGTTCTTTCTTTCTTTCTTTCTTTCTTTCTTTCTTTTTTTCTTTCTTTCTTTCTTTCTGT
>NC_090254.1:43230893-43238393 GCF_037325665.1 Littorina saxatilis | reverse complement strand
GTTCATTTTGGTGGCAAAGTGATCGTGGGATCCATTCCTCGGCAAAATTGGACTGTTACGTGAGCTTGGGGAACCTTGAAGGCCCGCTCCTTCCCACCGGCTTTCGGTTTAAACAGTGTTTTATTCAAATACAACTTTACAAAGCCCTGAAAAATGTGTTTTAATAAAGGTGCACAACAAGATAGAGTTATGGATGTGCTCTTAGAGTTATGGATGTGCTCTTAGAGACAAAATAATGAATTGGCGGACGATATTGTATATCTACCGTCTGATGATTATGAGGCTTACTGTCCTACAGGCCTTTGTCTTTTTTGCGTATTAAAGACTAGACAAGAACCTAGTCCCAGATCTACGCAGGCGTTTATATGGGATCAAAGTGAGTGAATGAGCTTCAGGGCGCTGCTTTTCTCCGGTGTTGGAAAGAAAAGTAGTCGAGAAGCACTCTCTAGCGAAAAGACGGATATCGCCCTCTTTGATGCGGCGATCTAGTAACAAGTATCACGTACATAAACAAGGGAAGAAACTCAGTGGAAGTTACCCAACCCCGCCTTCACAAAGAGTGTTCTCGCTTTGCCTAGTCTACGACATTGTAATTACAGTTTTTATTTTAAACACTTTCTTTTACAAAGTGAAGACAGTCCCGCGCGGAAGCAGTATTTGTAACGCAGAATCTTATGGTGTAACTTTGTGTTAGCTTAAACGCCATATGGGCCTGCAGCCAAATAAAACCTTGAAACCTTGAAACCTTGGAAGCGATTTAAGGGCTTTTTTCCTCAGTTACATTATCCTTGTAACTCATTGCCTCCCGGGTACGGATATGTCCGTACCAACTCATATTGCTCTATCTGACCTGGTACGGATATATCCGTACGCACAGTCACTTCAGTCGCTTCCTGTAACGTCGAGCTAACGCCTGCATTCCATCGTGTTGATACACAGTTACTACACAGTTACTACAATTCTGAGTGACCTGCTGCAGCACAGCTGGTCTCGGCTAAACAAAAACTCGGTCAACATAGGTGGGGTAGAAAGTGTTAACTAAACCCTTCCCCTGTCCCCCCTTATCACTACCAAAGGTATTAGGCCAACAAAAAAAAGTTGTATGTTTCTGGTCACCCGACCCTACCTAGTTTTTTCCCGCCGACCCTAGACTTTTTTTTTTTTATTGGATTTGTAAAACAAAAAATCCAAAAAAAATCCAAAAAAAATCGTCAAAACGAAAGTAACAGACGGCAGACGACACAAGGGGGATAACCCCACATCCCTTTTGTCTCATTTGTTTTGTAATGTGTTGTCTTTCTCTTTGTATAGTAAGTCCAGTCTTTTTGCGTCACTGTATATAGTTATTTTCTACCCTGACCAACAACAACAAAAGACACACAAACAAAAAATCCCTACCTACCTACCCTATTTTTTGTAGCCATGTTACCAGAAACATACAACTTTTGTTTTGTGCCTCACAACGGCAATTCAACAATTCAACAATTCAACAAGCTGGTAAAGCTCGACCAAGAAGTGGGGGGGGGGGGGGGAGTAGCGTGCCTTTGAGTAACAGTAGAACATTCTGGGCCAGACACAGACATCGCTGATGACCTGCCTTGCTGTAGACATCCCCGTGATACAGAAACCGCTTCTTGTCATGGCACAATTAAGAGGATTCGAACCCCGAACGCATTCGCTCTACTGTCTTGGGAATTACTTTCAATCGTCTGCCAATCCCAACCATTAACAGCCGGATGGAGCATGGTGATGAAGACATAAGATTGACATAACCGCAACACTGGTAGTTGGAACTTTGTATATCTTATCGTCCTTGGGGAATTTCCGGGAGGAGATTTGGGCCGCTTTCCCTGGGGATAGTTTTCAGCGACAGGGTCGAGCTATCTATTTCTGCTCTCTTTCTGTCCTCTTTTTTCTTTCGTTGCTTGTTTGGGTTTTGTTGTTGTTGTTGTTGTTGTTGTTGTTGTTGTTGTTGTTGTTGTTGTTGTTGTTGTTGTTGTTGTTGTTGTTGTTGTTGTTGTTGTTGTTGGGTGTTGGGTATTTGTGTGTGTGTGTGTGTGTGTGTGTGTGTGTGTGTGTGTGTGTGTGTGTGTGTGTGTGTGTGTGTGTGTGTGTGTGTGTGTGTGTGTGAAAGCCCTGACACTTTCGCAATGAGCTTAGGGTCCGCATCGTACGCATGCATGCACACGGGGATGTTTGCACAACTGAAACAATGTGCACATAGTTGACTGTTGGAAATACAATCCTTGCCGACACTCGGGTTAGAACCCGCTCTCGACACATCGAACGAACTGGTTATAAAGTAAGCGCGTTACCGACTGAGCTACGTCCCAGCGACAGTTTATCACTAGAGGCATGCCAGACATGATATCATTTTGGTGTGCTGACAAACAAACTAATATGTTGTCTCTCCTGCAATTTCTTAATAATAAATGATGTTTCACGTCCATCGTCATTAAGTATGACATGGCTTGAAAGAAAGGAGACGGACAGTGAGGTGTTTTGGGGATTGTACAAAGGGGGGGGAGTTGTGTGTGTGTGTGTGTCTGTGAGTGTGTGTGTGTGTGTGTGTGTGTGTGTGTATGTGTGTGTGAGAGTGTGTGTGTGTGTATGTGTGTGTGAGAGTGTGTGTGTGTGTGTGTGTCTGTGAGTGTGTGTGTGTGTGTGTGAGTGTGTGTGTGTGTGTGTGTGATGGTGAATGGGATTGTTTGTGTACGTGTGTTTGCGCGCGTGTGTGTGTCTATGTAATATCGTTTTGCATACATGCATATTTAAATAATACATAATGAATGGTTGACACGTTGTACAAAGATCAACCCAGGAAGGCCTTAAGGGTCTTGTTCTCAACCTTTCCCCTGCTCACCTAACTGCGTCACGGTTGATTTCGTCATCATGGAAGATAACGTATGAAATCAATCTTACACACACAAACCCCTAGATTACATAGAGCTTAAACAATGACCACGAGTTGATTACTGGAAAATAAACCACGAGTGGGTATTTGCAGCCGCTTGGTAATTCACGAGTGTGCGGAGCACACGAGTGAATTACCAAGCGGCTGCAAATACCCACGAGTGGTTTATTTTCCAGTAATCAACGAGTTGTCGTCATTGTTTAAGCTATTTATACAACGAACAACACGGGTCGAACATGCAGTCATGCAGACGACATTTTGTACGCAATTTCATTTCAGCCTAATCACTCAGAGTGTCAAATGCGCGTCATTCAAATAGTCCCTATTCTTTTACTTTATTCTTAGTCTCCGACTCGTCGGCATTATACTTGTCTGGTCTAAATATCGGACCCCATTGCTACGATTAAAACACAATAGCGTTTATATAGCTATTCTGACATTACATTCTGTGTTAAAATCATGTTTTTGTCAGCAACAAGGACCAGAATGGTCCATGTCGTTGATAGCAGACGACGGTTCCCTTTCCGCATGAAGCCACGGAAATAACCGAACATTGAAAAACCCACGGACATGTATTACGGAGAAAACTCGGGATAACCGGATGTTTAGCATTACGTCAATATGCTAGGAATCATATGACGTCATGACGTATCGTGCTTGCCTACGTAGATTGTATATATGTTCGAAAGTCTGACTTCTGTTGTGAATTCGCGTGGTGAAGACTGCGGTAAATCTGTAGATGATAAGAGAACAAGGATTGTCTCAGAAGAAACGACTAAATGTTTCAGACCGGTAACTTCATTTCAACATTGCACTATATAATGGACGTTCTATGTGACAGGAGAGTTTGCTGATTTTGTGTTAAACATTGGAGAGATCGTCTGCTAGAATCAGAGATAGGTCGCTTCAGATTGCAGCTTCTGGAAATTTGCAAGGTTTGTTGCCTGTTAAAGAACTGGATTTTACACGTACAGTAAGCAACAACAAAAACACACACAAAGCAAATGGCATCGTCTGTCGACTAGTCGGCACAGAAACAAACCTGGCGAGGTATGCGTGTACTTCATACACGTCAGCCATTGTTGTTACAGTTTTGAGTCAACGTTGTACGTATTCTTCCGCAACAGGGTCCAATCGTCTGGGTTTCAAATGTTCTAAAAATAAATTCTAGTGTTGATTATTTTTTAGCCCTCTTTATTCTTACTTCGAATAATCCACGTGTGATTTTTGGTGTAATCAAAGTAGTTCGTTCTAATTTCTCACTTGTCTAAAAATAATCAACTAGATTTAATCCACCCCTCGGTTGCATTGCAGGAGTTGTATAAACAGCCTTCTCTCACCAGACGTATCCCACATCAATCATTCACCGAAAAAACATTGGAAAGCGCGAAAGACGTCGGGCGTGGACATTGTTTATTTATCAGCAGCTGTACGGAGCTGCCAAATTATTTCAATGACCATCAATTAACCCCACACTGATGAAAGTCAACGGAGATCGGGTAGCAGCTGAGCTGAACGTGGATTGAGGTTTATGTGTACGACGGTTGTGCTTATTCAGTGTTTGGTGTGTGTCAAGGCTGTGTTGTGAATATTACTTACTATTGTATCGCAGTAATGCAACTAATTCGATTAAGTGATTTGTCTGTGTGGGTGTGGGTGTTTGTGTGTGTGTGTGGGGAGGGGTGTATCGCATTTATGCAACTAATTCGATTAAGTGATTTGTCTGTGTGTGTATGTGTTTTTGTGTGTGTGTGATCGAGTGAGTGAGTGTGTGTGTGTTTCTGTGGGTGTGGGTGTAAGTGTGTGTGTGTGGGTGTGTGTGTGCGTGTGTGAGTGTATGTACGTGTCTGTGTTTGTGTATTTTTGTGTCTTTTTCTGTGTAATTTTTGTTTCTGAATCAATTAAATGCAATTTATTATTACAGCAAGAGTTTTATTTTTACCAAATGTCTTCTTTTCTTCGGAATTATGCAAAGGGAACAGAGGCGGCGATTCAGTCCTATGTCCTTATAAACAGGTCTATTCCCTAACTCAGTTGTGTGCTTATCTGTAATTATCAAAAAGAACCAGTTTAGAAGTACCCTGCCGGTGTGTGGAGCTAATTTTAGCGTGCGATTTGTACGGGTTTTTTTCTTAAAGGTACCTCAACATTGGAACGTGTTGATAGAACTATTCTATGGGCTGCTCCCTGTTTTCGAATTAACACTATGTACATTCAAAGAAAAGATAATGAAATACAACGTTCAATTAAAGGTACAAAGAAAATACTTGATTTGTTGTATTCAGAAGTCGCAGAAAAAAAACGAGAAAAAAACTGAGGTTAAAAAAAAAAAATTAAACTTTAAACAAAAAGTCGCTTAAAGTGATATCAAAGGATTAAGTCAATCCGTCGTCCTGGATATCAAAACTAAACTAAAGTTAACCGAAACTCGTCGACCGAGACAGCTCAGTCTCTGTATTATGAACACATTGAGCTAGTTTGCATAAACCTGATGTTCGTTATTGTTGTCAGATATATACTATATTACATGTCTTATAATTGTAGGATCCAGGAAAAAATAACAATTGCATTGGAATCTTTTTGCGTCTGTTTTTCGAGTGCCAGAAAAACAAGTCGCGTAAGACGAAATTACTACATTTAGTCAAGCTGTGGAACTCACAGAATGAAATTGAACGTAGTCCGCTGCTAGTGCAAAAGGCAGTGAAAGTGACGAGCCTGTTTGGCGCGGTAGCGGTTGCGCTGTGCTTCATAGCACGCTTTACTGTACCTCTCTTCGTTTTAACTTTCTGAACGTGTTTTTAATCCAAACATATCATATTAAATTGATTTCGAACATTTAATTTTGATTATAATTTTTAATTTTTTTTAAGTTTCAGAGCTTGTTTTTAATCCAAATATAACATACTTATATGTTTTTGGAATCAGAAAATGATGAAGAATAAGATGAACGTAAATTTGGATCGTTTTATAAAATTTTGTTTTTTTCACAATTTTCAGATTTTTAATGACCAAAATCATTAATTAATTTTTAAGCCACCAAGCTGAAATGCAATACCGACGTCCGGCCTTCGTCGAAAATTGCTTGGCCAAAATTTCAATCAATTTGATTGAAAAATGAGGGTGTGACAGTGCCGCCTCAACTTTTAAAAAAAGCCGGATATGACGTCATCAAAGACATTTATCGAAAAAATTAAAAAAATGTCCGGGGATATCATACCCAGGAACTCTCATGTCAAATTTCATAAAGATCGGTCCAGTAGTTTACTCTGAATCGCTCTACACACACACACGCACACACACACACATACACACATACACACATACACCATGACCCTCGTCTCGATTCCCCCTCTATGTTAAAACATTTAGTCAAAACTTGACTAAATGTAAAAATGTGATTCACACTGTTTTCAGACTAATTTTAACCCTCCAAGCCTAAATGCAATCCCATAATCCGGATCGGGGCAAGAAATGTATGACCAAACTTTCAAACATTGTTTGAAAAGTGAGGTCGCCACAGTGCCACCTCAACTTTTTTGTACAGGCGTATATGACGTCACCAACTGCCCACGCCCACGCCCAACCACTGCCTGCAAGTGGAAATAGTACTTTTAGAAAGTGTGGCCACCATGCTGCTTCCAGGACAAACATACTTGTGCTGCCTGGTCCAATGTGTGTCTTTTCGATGCAGAGACAGATTAGGCACATACCGAACCAATCGCTGTCAAAGACGTGTGAAGTCAGAAAATGTGCAAAACAGTATAAGTTACACACAACGACGTCAATTTCCGAAGAAAAAACACACGGATTTGTTGCTGTCCTCCCCCGATTGGGGCGTTTTTACATTTAGTCAAGTTTTGACTAAATGTTTTAACGTAGAGGGGGAATCGAGACGAGGGTCGTGGTGTATGTACATGTGTGTGTGTGTGTGTGTGTGTGTGTGTGTGTGTGTGTGTGTGTCTGTCTGTGTGTCTGTCTGTGCGTGTGTGTGTGTAGAGCGATTCAGACCAAACTGCTGGACCGATCTTTATGAAACTTGACATGAGAGTTCCTGGGAATGATATCCCCGGACGTTTTTTTCTTTTTTTCGATAAATTCCTTTGATGACGTCATATCCGGCTTTTTGTAAAAGTTGAGGCGGCACTGTCCCACCCTCATTTTTTAATCAAATTGATTGTAATTTTGGCCATGCAATCTTCGACGAAGTCCGGACTTCGGTATTGCATTTCAGCTTGGTGGCTTAAAAATCAATTAATGACTTTGGTCATTAAAATTCTGTAAATTGTAAAAAAAATAAAAAAATTTTAAAACGATCCAAATTTACGTTCATCTTATTTTTCATCATTTTCTGATTCCAAAAACATATAAATATGTTATATTTGGATTATAACAAGCTCTGAAAATTAAAAATATTAGAATTATTATTAACATAAAATTTCCGAAATCGATTTAAAAACAATTTCATCTTATTCCTTGTGGGTTCCTGATTCCAAAAACATATAAATATGATATGTTTGGATTAAAAACACGCTCAGAAAGTTAAAAAGAATAGAGATAAAGAAAAGCGTGCTATCCTTCTCAGCGCA
>NC_090254.1:43198393-43225893 GCF_037325665.1 Littorina saxatilis | reverse complement strand
ATTAATATCATTTTCTTGTTCGCTGTAGTTCCCGGCGAAGAGCCATCGAAACAGCGAGGTTTGTTTGCTATCAGTTGATTCTTCGCTTTTATTCTTTTTTGACTCGACCTGCACAAGTGGAAAGAAAAACGCTTTGCCTATTGAATCGCGTACCTCAAAAACGTATCATGGTTTTGTCTTCTGTGAATTGTATGTTTTCTTTTGGTTAACCACGTGAGCAATGCGTTTGAATCTACTCAGACCACTGACACATGTTCGGTGCAGGGTCAAGGGTCGGCAGAAAGTAGTTCATTGGCCAAACCGGAATCGGTACTATGATGTGTTTTTGGAGCCCACGGTATATCTATTGTACTCGAAACATACAAGACATATACCCATAGTGGAGTTACAGAGACAAAGAAGCATCTCATGGGATATGTGTGGAAAATGTCCAGGCAATCGCTACTCTTAAGCTACTCTTACACTGTGCCGAATTGCCTTTGCGAATAGCATTTTCCAATAATTCACAATGATCGGGACATGGTCGGAAGACTTTCGTAAATGTTCTTAACTATTCCTTACAATTCGTCTCTTGTTTTGAACATAGCAACTTCCTCCTTATTATCGCAAGGAAGTCATATTGCTATTTTTTCGCAACGTACTCGTTAGTACTCGCAAGACATTTGTAATCATCGCAACGTATTCGTGGCGCTAGCAAGCCATTCGCAACCATTCGTTATTTATTTTTTTATTTATTTACGAGGATTTATATCGCGCACGTATCTCACCACACGAGGCGACTCAAGGCGCATGTTACCTATTAATGCCGTGTGAGATGGAATTTTTTACACAATATATCTCGCATTCACATCGGCCAGTAGATCGACTGCCTTTAGGCGCTGCATCCACCTTTCACGGCCTATTATTCCAGGTCACACGGGTATTTTGGTGGACATTTTTATCTACGCCTATACAATTTTGCCAGGAAAGACCCTTTTGTCAATCGTGGGATCTTTAACGTGCACACCGCAATGTAATGTACACGAAGGGACCTCGGCCTTTTCATTTCATCCGAAAGACTAGCACTTGAACCCACCACCTAGGTTAGGAAAGGGGGGAGAAAATTGCTAACGCCCTGACCCAGGGTCGAACTCGCAACCTCTCGCTTCCGAGCGCAAGTGCGTTACCACTCGGCCACCCAGACCACTGTATGCCTGTCTTTACATAATTGTGCCGAATATCCTTGCGAATATGAACATGTTGTATTCGGCAAAAAAATAGACACATGGACATGAATAATAGAGAAAATTGGAAGCCTTACCAATCCTTGCGAATGTCTTACAAATGGTTGTGAGTGCTTGCGAATGTGTTTCCGATCATTGAGAATACATACGCATCAAAATTGAAGTTTAGCTGCAAGACGTTTGCAAGATATTCTTACTGTTTTTAAAACATTCGCAAACAATTGCAGTCAATCGCAAGCATTCGTAAGGCTTTCTCAACATTCTTATGAATTGGGAAGAAATGGTCAAAACATTCCTGAGAAATTCGTAATGAATTCGCAACCATTCGCAAGATGTTGGCAAAATGTGCACGAATAAAATCCTCACAAATGCTTGCGAGCGCTACGCATACATTTACGATGATTACGAATGGTTTGCGAATACTTACGAGTACGTTGCGAAACATTCAGAATATTACTTCCTTGCGAATACCGTATTAGGAGCATGTTGCTAATGTTCGCAAACAGAGACGAATAGTGGCGAATGGTTAAGAACATTTACGAATGTCTTGCGACCATGTCCCGATCATTACGAGTTATTGGCGAATTCTATTCGCAAGGGAAATTCGCCAGAGTGTAAGAGGAACATTACGAACAATGCAAATTGCATACTCGTTTTATTCGTAAAATGTTTGCAAGCACTCGCAACACTCGCAAGGCCACTGGCAACGTTCGTAATAGATCCGTATATGGATTTGTATACAATCGCAATGATCGGTAGACATTCGCAAGCAGTCGCAACCATTCGTATGACGTTCGCAAGGATTCGTAAGCCTTCCATTTTTCTCTGTTTTTTCCTGTCCATTCGTCTCTTTTTGGGCCGAATACAACATTTTCATATTTGTAAGGATATTCGGCACAGTGTAAGACAGGCTTTACACTGTGCCGAATTGCCCTTGCGAATAGAATTTGCCAATAATTCATAATGATCGGGACATGGTCGCAAGACATCGGTAAATGTTAATTCTTAGCCATTCGCCACCATTCGGCGTATCCGCTTTATTTGTAAAGCGTTTGCAAGCACTCGTAACAACCGCAAGGCCATTCGCAACATTCGTAAGACATTCGCAAGGATTCGTAAGGCTTCGAATTTTCAATATTTGTTCCTGTCCATTCGTCTCTCTTTTTTTTCCGAATACAACATGTTCATATTCGCAAGGATATTCCGCACAGTATAAGACAGGCATAACGAATGTTTGCGAATGCCTTGCGAGTGTTACGAATACATTGCGATGATTACGAATGTTCGCAAGGATATTCGGCACAGTGTAAGACAGGCATAACGAATGGTTGCGAATGTCTTGCGAGCGTTACGAATACATTGCGATGATAACGAATGTCTTGCGAATACTTACGAGTACGTTGGGAAAAAGTTAAAAATATGACTTCCTTGTGAATATTAGGAACATGTTGCTATGTTCGAAACAAGAGACGAATGGTTAAGAACATTTACGAATGTCTTGCGACCATGTCCCGATCATTGCGAATTATTGGAAAATTCTATTCGCAAGGGTAGTTCGGCACAGTGTAAGAGTAGCAGAAGACAGGCATAAGCAAACGACGGAGTTGGAATAAGATTAGGCGCTTACGTGTGCTTTCCTTCGCTTATACTAAAAGCTCGAGTATTTCTTTACCGATTTGCCTTGAGGTGAGCATGGCGATATGGATCATCAATGGTAAAACCCTGTGCAATATTTCAGACCAATCGCGTGAGAATTGTCAGAGTTAGTATGGAAAGAAAGTTGAACACTAGTAGTGTTTACGATGTGTGCTACTTTTGCTGGTAGAATGATGCCACACTGTACTCAAAACGGGTTACAGAAACGGTGTTCAACACTGGTTACAGAAACGGTGTTCAAAACTGGTTACAGAAACGGTGTTCAAAACTGGTTACAGAAACGGTGTTCAAAACTGGTTACAGAAACGGTGTTCAAAAGTGGAACACTTCAAGTTAGTGTGCGGTTACATCTGAAGCTTTGATAGCGAATGTTAAAGAAGGCTGTTTAGCCAGAAACTAGAATTTACTGACAGGAAGGTTTTTCAAGAATCTAATTGGTCATAACTGATTGTTTCATTTGGAACTTTAAAGTTATTAGTTTTTGTTGTTGTTGTTGGTGGTGGTGGTGGTGGTGTTCTTCTTTTTTTTCTTTATGCTCGAGAGGAATCAAGGGACGAGGGTAAAATCAGAATGCGTCAGAATCCACGTTAACTTTCGAAACTGGTAAATATGCGGACTATAACTCCCGCGAGCGAAAGCAGCGCGTGCCTGGACTATTTGACTTCTGAGTTTCTGATTTCGCGCCAGCTCGCCCCACCCCCCACCCCCACCCCCCCACCCCACCCCAACCCCCCCCCCTCTCTCTCTCTCTCTCTCTCTCTCTCTCTCTCTCTCTCTCTCTCTCTCTCTCTCTCTCAGCCATCGTGGCTTGTTAGCTCAGCAACACGTAGGAAGTTAGCCGCTTACAACTGTCAAATCTGTGCCGTCTGCTAGTTAATCCGGCCACCCCAAACTACTATTATTTTACCCGACTGTGTTATACTGTGCCATCAAACCCTTTGTGCCACTTGACGTAGTTCTGCTTTGTCTTGCCTGCGTGGTCGTGTCACGTGGCTGCCTTATTACCTCTTCGTGACCAGCCCACTTGAGAGTGCGCGGAAGAATATATAACCACCTGAACTCTGGTTGGCCGAGACTTTTGTCGTTTGGGGATCGCGCGAAGAGAGATACCTTGTCGTTCCTGGTCTCGGTTTTTGGGCCTTGAAGGTTGATTTCATCTGGAAAAGTGCTTCATCAGTGGAGAAGTTAACGAAATAAAGAAGACAAGGAAAAAGAGAGAAGAAGAAAAAGCAGAAAAACAGAGAAAAATGTGTTGTTAGACTGTTTACTTTCATCAATTTTGGAGAAAGTTTGTACACCCAGAAACGGTTGCCACTGAAACAGGAAGTTTTGTTCTACGAGGAAAAGACTTTAGCTTCAAACGAAATTAAACAGTTCTTGTGTTTGCATTCTAACCAATCCACAAGAACCTCACGGAAACCATACGCAACGATCGTTCTTCAAAACGTAACAGAAAGATAGTTTACAAAACGGAAAAAACAACAAGAAAGGAGAGAAAACAGGAAAGAAAATATGGAGTGTCGTCTGTGAAAGAGTGAAACACCAAATGGATTGTACT
Organism: Littorina saxatilis; assembly: GCF_037325665.1. Lineage (NCBI taxonomy): Eukaryota > Metazoa > Mollusca > Gastropoda > Littorinimorpha > Littorinidae > Littorina > Littorina saxatilis. Next base: position 43,221,456 of record NC_090254.1, on the reverse strand, counting down.
ATTTGTTGTGACTGTAGTTTCACTAACAAAAGAACGCGGAAGTTACAGTGATTGGTTTGTTCTATCCTTTGCAAACTAACATCAGAAACCGAAAACAACATTTTAAAATTGAAGGAACATTGCACAAAAACCGAAGAAGGTTAAGGTTGGTACTTAAAATACAATTTGCTTTTTGGTAAAAAAAAATAAATACATAAAAAGGAAAACTCTTAAAATTAAATCATAATCTGTTTAAATTTTTGCTCACTTTCTTGATAGTTTGAAAAAAAAATCACTGATTTTGCCTGAAGTATAAGCGAACGCTTGCAGAGGGCAAACATTCCAACGCCTAAAGCTAGTATTCACTCGAAGTATTTGTCATTCAACTTTCAGGGTTATCTGAACTTTCGCTAATGAACTTCTTATCTGAGAGGAGTTTGTACAAGATAACCAACAACAAGATATAAACGATCGCATTTGTTTAAAGCCATATGTACTCGATGACTATACACGCTAATTGCTTTACCAACAGCTGGAGACATGCTAAATTAAGTTCCCTGCATAAATATTGTGGTCTAGGACCCCTTCAATGTTGAGATATGTTAATTTTCATTTTGATCTGGATCGTCCTATTTATAGATTTGCCAACAGAGGTAGCGTTGACGCAAGGGAAATAACTCCGCGTCTTTGTTTACATCCAAAGTTTTTGAGACTCTAAAACAAGCTGTAATGCATCAAACACTGTACATATGGTCCGCGCATGGCGACATATCGTCATTACATGGTCTTATGGTGCGTTTGACATCGATTATGGGCAAACTACACTTTGTAAACACGGGAGCGCGTACATATGCCTTTAACTTGGGTGATATCCCGCTGATAAACCAGTGGTGGAAAGAAGAAAATCGAACTGCAGAAGTATGTGTTTGCAGGGGCGCATCTCATATATTATAAATGTCGGAACCTCTGCTTTTGTTAACTGACTGATTAGCAGAAAATTGCGTGGATACTTTAAACTTTTGATTAAAAAGAAGTTTCCTATTGACAATAACCTTTGTATCGAATCATAAGATTTTCTTCAAGATGCCGCTATTGTGACGTGTACCATCTGTGACGTTTTGTGGGCAGTGACGTGGTATTGTTTGCTGTTGCCATGGCTACATGTATGACGCAATGGGTGACGGTGGTGCTACTGGTGGTTCCCTTCCTCATAGCACTGCAGATGGTGGACTGTAGGCCTGCTGCTGGTGATGACGAATATCTTTACACTTACGACGATGACGTCAAACCACAGGTAAGTGGGGCATGTTTTAAATTAGCTGGTACGTTATCGGAATAACACTTGTGTTTTCTGTTTGCCGCTGGGAATTTTATACTAACCCATCATTTGGTAATGTGGTTAATAAGCTACATGCCACTAACACAGCATATGAGAAGAATCTTTGCAAGTCAAAACGAGAAGAGACCATTGTGGAAGAGACACAGCCGCTTCTATTTTTAGATCAGTGGGATTCACTGTGGCACAGGCGCCTGTGATCTGTCAGAAAAAAACAACTTCTGCTTTGAGCCGCAGGAAATTTATGATTATTTTTTGGTAAAGTGGAGAATATAAGCTACATGTCATTAATTAATTATGAGGATGAGAGTACAGCCTCGCTTTGGCAAGGGGCGTAAGAATACGCTCTGTGGAAAAGTTAGCGCACTCCAAGAGTGCGCTAACAGATTTAAGCGCATCGCCATTAGCCAATCAACTGGTTCACATCAGTCATGTGACACTAGTACTTACTGACAATTATTATTATTATTATTGTTTTTATTATTATCTATCTATCGATCTATCTATCTATATCTATCTATCTATCTATAAATCTATCTATCTATCTATCTATCTATTCATCCACCTTGTTGTGTGACCGTGCCTTTATCGTTTTACTATTTCACCCACTTTACTGATTGAGACTCTCTACATCGAGCATTTGTGATGTGTGTACTAGTGGGTTTGTTTCATTCGCTCATCCACTCCACGGGCTAACCGACTCGTGAGTTTCAATCTTTTATTCCGAAAGATGTACCGAATGTTTTAACTACGCTTCATGTGACCTGTATTGGCTTTTTGTGGGTGTACAATTATGTCATTTTCGTACAAAATCGTGAGCAGATCCTTGGCATTTAAACACGATCTTTTGAATGGGAACGTAGGAGTCTTAACCCTCAGAATCTGAAGCAGCACAAATCTTCTTTTTCTTTCGTGGGTCTCCGTGTGCAGATGTAGAAGAAGAATCCTGAAATAAAACTCATTTCGAAGCGGAAGCAGGAAACGTACCCGTATTCGTTGGAATTGGAAATGTCTTCCGCGAATTTGCGTGTATGCTACCATGCACCGGATGTCATTTTCTGTGTTCATCCATTTTCCATTTCGGTTAACCCTGAAATGATTATATCTCCAGTTGCACTCATGGTACTTCTTAGCCTTGGTCCTTTCTCTTACTCACAACGAATCCTCTCCACCCACCCCCCCCCCCTCCCCCTGTCTGTCTATGTCTTTTGTATACCTTCTCTCTCTCTCTCTCTCTCTCTCTCTCTCTCTCTCTCTCTCTCTCATTCTCTCTCTCTCTCTCTCTCTCTCACTCTCTCATTCTCTCACTCACTCTCTCTCTATCTCTCTCCCCCCCCTCTCTCTCACTCTCTCTCTCACTCACTCTCTCACTATCTCTCCCCCCTCTCTCTCTCTCTCTCACTATCTCTCACTATCTCCCCCCCCTCTCTTTCTCTCTCTCTCTCTCTCTCTCTCTCTCTCTCTCTCTCTCTCTCTCTCTCTCTCTCTCTCTCTCTCTCTCTCTCTCTCTCTCTCCCTTTCTCTCTATTTTTGTATTTGAAATAGTCCATTGTAGTCGGTGTAGGCCTTAAGCTTATTTTAATCGTTTGTCCAGTATTTAATTTAATTCTCTATTTTTGTATGAACTCAAATGTTTAGTGTTCTTAGTATGTCTTGTTAGGCTAAGTTCTATTTAATCAGAGTATGTTTGCGTGTGCTTATACCTAGTGATATTGTAAAGCGCATAGTGCTTTTAGTTATGCGCTATAGAAATCTCCTTAATAAATAGATAAATAAATACTCCATCTCTCTTCTTCTCTTCTCACAGTTCCTCTCCTCTCTCAATTTTATAAACTTTTCAGAAGTGATTGTTGAGGAAATATATGATACCCCATACTCAAGTTTCATACACTATCTTACGAATAAGGACTTAACGCTAACTTTTGTTGATCTCTTTAGCAATCCTTAAGCTTGCCTAAAAACTATGACAACTACCTTTTAATTACTTTTTCTCAGGCGCAGACTATCAGGATGTTTTCTGCCAAAACGGGTAGGGGATAGGGGTAGTAGAGGTACCACACTTCAACATTTAGCACGTTGTGGGGTATTCATATATGTTTACATACCAGCCTTCGATGTGACAAAGTTTAAGAAATGTCTAATCACTTTTCTACGTTGAATTCCATGTTTGTTTGTGTATCGTGCTTGACATTTAGCGTCAATAGGTGGTACAAAGTTGTCGATTTTTTTTCCAATTAACCTGCAAAGCCACGTGTTGTTTGCTTTATATTGTACCTCTATCACGCTTCTTCAGGTGTGGTCATGTGATTGTTGATTTGTTTACATCATTATCTTCAATGGAATTTGAGAAATGTCATCAGTAGTTGGTTTTGTGGAAAAGTATAATACCCCAGATTACTTTCTATTTAATTAGTTATTTCTGGCCTTAGCCTAGCTTTAATGCACTTACAGAAGAAAGGTTCACGTTAAGAAAAAGTGTATCACTGTTATAAGGGCGTAGACTGCAACCTTTACACAAGCTTACTTATTCGGGAAGGGAGGGGGGGGGGGCGTTGCTGGTTGCTCAGTTGGCAGCGCACTCGACTTGTGTTCCTCGGGTTGCTGGTTCGAATCCAAGCCGGGGCGGACGCGGGTTTGTTTGTTTGTTTGTTTGTTTGTTTGTTTAACGCTCAGCCGACTACGAAGGGCCATATCAGGGCGGTGCTGCTTTGACATTTAACGTGCGCCACACACAAGACAGAAGTCGCAGCACAGGCTTCATGTCTCACCCAGTCACATTATTCTGACACTGGACCAACCAGTCCTAGCACTAACCCCATAATGCCAGACGCCAGGCGGAGCAGCCACTAGATTGCCAATTTTAAAGTCTTAGGTATGACCCGGCCGGGGTTCGAACCCACGACCTCCCGATCACGGGGCGGACGCCTTACCACTAGGCCAACCGTGCCGGTTACGGACGCGGGTCAACTTCATGTGATGATTCAGACCGAATTTACGCACGAGCTGTATGACTCGAGTTAATTATAATGGACGAATTCTGCAAATAACTCTGTCGGGTTTGTATGGGTTGTGACAGAGTGAATGCCCTTAATTTCTCCCAGACAAATATTGACACGAGGTTCCTGTACACGTGTATGAGACACACCCTCTCGCTCGTGTCTGGGCTTAAATATCACGTGGGAAAGCACGTGCTGAACTGATAGAGGAAGTAGATATCAGCAAGTATGGCCGCCATACGCATTTTATTGTTTTCCAAAAAAGGCTCTTCTTTGAGTAGATAATCAAAACTAAGCTTACTTTCACGGGTATGTAAGGATGTAGACCAACCTTCCTACCAGGTTCCAATTCGTCATAGCATGTGCCTTATATCAAAGGAAATTGCACAGTCTCAGGAACACACCGGTACTAAAATCAAGAGTACTGGTCAAGAAACAAAGACGCACGAAGAAATTGAAAACTTGAGAGAAGAATATCGTACGAAACAGCTTAGTCAACCTTCACCTTTATTGCAAAAAAACAAAATAAAATAGCAAATTGTGTTGACTCGACCTGTGTCCTCGGACTGGGAGCGGTTGGGGTTGGCTGCTGCCATTGTGGTTATGGTAGGAGTGGCGAGGATAGTGCTACCGGTACCCACGTCTTGGTCCTGAGGGAAAAATGTCGTACGAAACAGCTTAATTAACCTTCACCTTTAATAAGAAAAACTAAATAAAATAGCAAAAACATTTTAAAACACAAACATTCAAGCACCACGTTGCGCTTCGACCTACAGATTTCTACATCCACACGCTTTCACTAGCAAACAGGTAGGGTTAGCGTTAGTTAGGGTAAGGGTTAGGGTAAGGGTTATGACCGTTATAACCCTACCCTAACCCTAAATTTTCATTGCGTAATTCAAACTCAAACGCTGTCACATAATTGTGTTCCCAACTCATCAGCCCTCTTCGTTACTGAAGCCTCTGGCATTAATCAAAACTAGATGGCCAAAGCTACATCTCATATGTTTTCCCTGAACCGAAAAAAGCTGGTGGAAAAAGTCTTATGCATTGGTCTTGCAGTCAAGAAATGGCGTTTGCGCGTGTTGCGATGTCGTTTAAATGAAGATGGGTAACAAATGTGTCGACACCGAATCCTTCCTTTGTGTGTAAACTACAGTATTCATGATGCCGCTACCTTGCTGTACGATACCGTCTGCCCCGTGTTAATAATCAGAACAAATCGCGTGAAGCGATAACCAAACATTTAGTCAATCTGTGGGCCGAAAACTTCAAGATCAACACATAATCCTGCAGTCATCACCGAGACTGTATCTAGTAAGGCTTGGCTAGCCGAAACCCGAAGAACGAGACGGGTCAAGCTCGTCTCCGCGAAGCAAACGAACGTAGTATCTACCGATTTTCTTTAACGCTGAGCTCATGTTGAGAGTAAACATATCATATCAATATATTTTTAGATTCAGGAAATTGCAGGCTATACAATGCAATCGTGTTTGGATCGATTACTTAATTTGATTTAATTTATTCACTGTGCTACTTTAACTGTCATTAACAGTCAGATATGACATTATTTTATTGAGGAACAAATTAATGGAAGAAAACGATTGGGGATGTCATCTGGAACGTACACATGCACGCATCACATCACATCACATCACATTTTATTTATTTTATACTTTATACTACTAGGACAGAAATATCCGTAGAAATCAAAATTGGTTCTCGTAATGTTAATCAAACAATCTTTTCAATATGTCTGACACACTTAACTCATAGTTCAAATTTGTTATTTGTCCATAAACTGTTCTAAGCCTTCAATGCTGTCCCCCGCTCGATACATTTAGATGGCTATTAAACCCCTTGTGTCTGGACTACTTTGTGTGGTTCTTTTTGTCTTGCATAGCCTGTCACGTCACAGTTTCTTTCTTTGACTCTCTCTCTCGCTCTCGCGCTCTCTCTCTCTCTCTCTCTCTCTCTCTCTCTCTCTCTCTCTCTCTCTGTTTCGTTCTCTCTCTCAGTCTCTCTCTCAGTCTCTCTTTCGGTCTCTCTCTCTCTTTCTTTCTCTCTCTTTCTTTCTCTCTCTCTCTCTCCCTCTCTCCCTCTCTCTCTCACTCTCTCTCTCTCTCGCTCTCTCTCGCTCTCTCTCAGTCTCTCCCTCAGTCTCTCTCTCAGTCTCTCTTTCGGTCTCTCTCTCTCTCTCACTCTCCCTCTCTATCTCTCACTCTCCCTCTCTCTCTCTCTCTCTCTCTCTCTCTCTCTCTCTCTCTCTCTCTCTCTCTCTCTCTCTCTCTCTCTCTCTCTTTCTCTATCTTACTCTCTCTCTCTCTCCCTCACTCAGAAGCAGAAACAGAAGAGACAGCGGAGGAGTAATAACGAGTACACTTACTCTTTTCTGTCTTTGCATTCGCAGACGGGCGCAGTGGCCTAGTGGATAAGACATCGGCCTCCTATGCGGAAGGTCGTGAGTTCAAATCTTGGCCGCGGCCGCCTGGTGGGTTAAGGTTGGATATTTTTACGATCTCCCAGGTCAACTTATGTGCAGACCTGCTAGTGCCTTATCCCCCTTCGTGTGTACACGCAAGCACAAAACCAAGTGCGCACGGAAAAGATCCTGTAATCCATGTCAGTGGGCTAAAGTAACACGAAAATACCCAACATGCTTCCCCCGAAAGTGGCGTATGGCTGCCTGAATGGCGGGGTAAAAACGGTCATACACGTAAAAACACACTCGTGCAAAAACATGGGTGAACGTGGGAGTTTCAACCCATGAACGAAGAAGAAGAAGAGAAGTATTCGTTGAATCAACCATGATGTCGTTTGTTTGCAGCATGCTGTATTCTTCCTGTGCGTGTGCGATTTGTCTTTGTCTTTAAATTGATTGTAAAGCAATTATCTCTTTCTGGTTCGTTTGCTGTGTTCTCGATTTCTTGTTATCTTTGCTGAGTTCTAAATTCATATTCTCTTTGCTGAGTTCTAAATTCATATTCTCGTTGCTGAGTTCTAAATTCATATTCTCTTTGCTGAGTTCTAAATTCATATTCTCGTTGCTAAGTACTAAATTCATATTCTCGTTGCTAAGTACTAAATTCATATTCTCGTTGCTAAGTACTAAATTCATATTCTCGTTGCTAAGTACTAAATTCATATTCTCGTTGCTGAGTACTAAATTCATATTCTCGTTGCTAAGTACTAAATTCATATTCTCGTTGCTGAGTTCTAAATTCATATTCTCTTTGCTGAGTTCTAAATTCATATTCTCGTTGCTAAGTACTAAATTTATATTCTCGTTGCTGAGTTCTAAATTCATATTCTCTTTGCTGAGTTCTTACTTTTCTTCCTAAGCTCTTACTTTATTATTGCTCACAAAAATGTCGGATTTGCCCTTTTTAAATTATTTTTGTGATCAGTGAGGTATGAGATATTTATATATATGTTATGATGATTGCACAAAAGACAGTTTGTTTTAACAAGATAAAAATCCTTCACAATCATAAAACGAGTAAATTATTCTCGGTTAAAAGCGGACGAGGATCTCCTAAGCTGATGTGAATGTAATAACCATTGCAAGATCTTTCAAAGAGAAGACAATCGGGAGATTACGATTTTCGAGTTCATTAATTTCTCTGTGGGAGGTTTAAGCTGAAATCAATAGTTTTGATTCAAGTTCAATAAACCTTGTCCGACTGGGAAGGGGCTTTGCTGTAGGATATTAGAGAAAATTGTATTTTGCGCAGTGGGGTTTCTCTCATTCATACATTGATTGTTACTTGGAGGCACACTCCTTAATTCATGTGTTCATGGGGCCCGGTAGCTCAGGTGGTAGAGCACTGGACTTGTGATCCTAGGGTCGCAGGTTCGAATCCGGGCTGGGACGGACACGGGTCAACTTTATGTGCAGACTCACAGACGGTATCCATGTTCCACACCTCGGTCATTCTGCCATAAGTGCAGGTGTTGCAGGTTCGAATCCGGGCTGGGACGGACAAGGCTCATTTTTATGTGCAGACTCAGAGACGGTATCGGTCATCCTGCCATAAGTGCAGGTGACTCATTACACCTAAACACGCAAACACCTGGGAGGTAGCGACCCGAATTTCCCAGCGATGGGACAATAAAGTAATGAACATGAATACACACACTGTAACCCGTACTGTCCACTTTTGAACACAGTTTCTTTAACCAGGTATCAACTCTATCATTCTTCTGGCAACAGATGCACACGTCGTGCATACTATATTATAAGATGTTTGATGGGTTGTTGACAGACCAGCTTTTTTGTCGTCCGAGGGGGAGCATATCGTCTTTTGTTTCATATTTATTGACCAAGGCCGAAGGCCGCGGTCAATAAATATGAAACAAAAGTCGATATGCCCCCCCCCCCCCCCCCCCCCCCCCCCCCCCCCCCGAGGACCGACAAAAAAAGCTGGTCTGACAACAAACCACCAAACATCGTTTTTGTTATCATTTTGGTGGTGAGAAAATAAGTGCACAATCAACACAGGGAGCCATGCTTTGAAACACGGGTTCCGTGCTGATAACCACACGAGTTCCGTGCGGATAACCACTGGCAATCAAAGCTGGCGTGTGAAAGCAACTTTCTGTATTTTTGAGTTCATAAAATGTTGGGATGAATATGTCAGGTTTGAGGATGCACAGTTCTGTTTGTTCATCTCGGTATTCCACTCCCTCGGCTTTCAGTTGTGAGTATTAAGCTTAGTAATCGAATGTGGAAGCTACGTTGGGTCAAAGGTCACAGAAGATTTGCGTCGTGCAGCGAAGGAAAGAATCGCGATCTTGTTTCCGACTCAGTACCTCTTTGTTTTTCATTAGACCTGTCAATCTGCTAGCTCGGCTTTGTGAGATGTTTGCATATCTTGTTGCTATTTTCTTTGCTTTTATCATTATTTCTTATTTGTGCTTCGTTTATCGATACAACGTCTTGTGCACGGGTCAAAATGTGTGTGTCAGGGGTCAATTGGTTTGACTTGAACTTGACGTTCGTGTTTCTCACACAAAGATACACGCACTCCATGACTTTGTAAGAAGACATAACATATCGGTAGGTTTGATTTGTTTGTGACGAATTTATTGAAGTAGTTTTGTTTTTTGTCTACTTTTGCCAGTTTGCCAGTTGGTTTTTGGAACTTTGCAAAGCAGTGTCGTGTCGTCTGTTTAGGTCTGGGGAAACGCCAATGAAAAGAGCCGAAGAATCCTCGAGCGTTTCTATTGGGTTTGCTTTTGATTATCCATGTAATAGGGCTTCTTGCAACTATGGTAACCGGGGATTTATTCCCCGGGGAACATGAGATGTATTTCCTAGGTGCTTGTGAATGAAAACTCGTGAAAATGATGACAAAGTTTTTTATCGTGTGTGCTACATTTGTTAGTAGAATTAAATAGTTCATCACACAGTGTTTACAACTGGTTACAAAAAGTGTGTCCAAAAGTCACTATGGTGCGCGAAGAGGAAGAGTGAGAGAGACAGAGGGGGGAGTGGGATGGAGAGAGAGAGAGAGAGAGAGAGAGAGAGAGAGAGAGAGAGAGAGAGAGAGAGAGAGAGAGAGAGAGAGAAGGAGAAGTAACTGTAAAAGAAAAAAGAATGACCAGTATAAAAACCAATGTCCATTTTGCGTGTAACTGAAAAAACATATGGTATTACAAATTCCAAACAAACATGCAGTCGGAAAAAAAAGAAAGTTATCAAGAAAGAGAGAGCGAGTGAAAGGGCTGTAAGTTTACAGTAGGCGACATCACAATAAAAACCCTTCCGAAATAGTACCCGCTGATGGGACACACACAAAAAAGAAATCTGATCTCCTAAAAAAAAACAAGAGGCGAAGCCTTCAAGGCTCACGTAAGAAATCGACAAACAGTAACACAAACTCAATCACTCCGTCACACATACACACACACACACACACACACACACACACACACACACACACACACACAGTAAGCATAGGTGACACTGTGCAAGAAAGCGAGACACTAGATCTAGATCTAGCCTACTTAAGCCTGTCCTTAATTGAGCCCGTAGTCGACTACACGAAGCTTCGCAAAGTCTTAATACCAAAAACCCGCAGCTACGGCGTGGTACTTTGACCCCAACATCGCTTCTCAAGTTTTGACATGCGAAGCTTCGCCGTAGCTCGCAACGAAGTTTTTTTTTTGTGTGTGTAAGAGTGCTTTTTGATTCAAGATGGACGACGAAATCAGACTCAATACCATAGTGAAGAATGCACTTATCGACTTTGGTCGATATCGACTAACCTCCTACCTGTATTATTTCATACTGCGATGCATTGACATGTCGAATGAAACTCGAAATCCCAGCGCTCACGCCAACTGGTCCCGGCCGTGCTCAGTCAACGAAATAGAACACATACAATTAACTTACGTCATCATCAAGTACGTAAAGTACAATTTGTGACGTAAAGTACTCAGAAAGAAGCACACCACGCGCTGGTCGAGACTACGTGCATGCGCTTTCTGACTAATAAGATTTGAGACGCCAAGACATGAAAAGATAACTCTCTTTTCCGCCATAGTGCCTTCCAACTAGTCTCGGCCCGCTCAAAATAATGAGCCAAAATGACCGAGACTTTCAGTAATTCCTTCGCGTGACGTCTAACCCTCTTACGCCATAATGTGACGTCTTCAAATGACGAAATGTTAAAGTTTCTACCACAGACATACACACGCACACACGCACACACACACACACACACACACACACGCACAGACAGACAAAGTTACGATCGCATAGGCTACACTTACGTGAGCCAAAAATTAAAAAAAATAAAGATTAGTGTGGAGCAGTCAGACTAACCATCTCAGATCTGTGTCCATATTCTTGGCAAGTCTGTACATTGTGTTCGACAAAATGTCTGGTAACTACCGCCTGCTAATTTCTCTGCCATTTATAGGCAGCCATACTCCGTTTTCGGTGGATGCATGCTGGGTAATTTTGTGCTTCTGTGACCCATTTTTAATTACACCTCTGATGGGAAGACATGCGAGAAGTTAATTACTGTTGTGCAACGGAGAAAAAGATCCTGTGATACCCTGAGGGTAATCCAGTAGTTGGTGCTCCCTCTTTTTCTTCTTTTGTCTTCTGTCAGTCTTTCTTTCTGTCTGTCTGGCTCTCGATCTCTCCCTGTCCCTCTTCTTCTGTCCCTCTCTGTTTCTGTCTCTGTCTCTCTCTGTCTCTGTCTCTCCCCTCTCTTTCTCTCTCTCTCTCTCTCTCTCTCTCTCTCTCTCTCTCTCTCCCTCCCTCTCTCTCTCTCTCTCTCTCTCTCTCTCTCTCTCTCTCTCTCTCTTTGTCTGTCTGTTTCAGTTTGTCTGTCTGTTTCTGTATGTATGTCTGTCTGTCTGTCTGTCTGTCTGTCTGTCTGTCTGTCTGTCTGTCGGTCGGTCGGTCGGTCTGTCTGCCTGCCGTCCTGTTTGTTTGTTTGTATGAGTGAGTTGTTTTTATTTTTTAACGCATTGTAAAATGTCAATCGGAAAAATGAGCCATGCAGGATATTTTACTGGCTGTGATTCGAGTCTCAGGCGCTACGTTGAACCGCAACTAAAACGTTAAATTTGTTATTTTCCAATGAGGTCAATACGGTCTTGCATGAAATCAATTACCCTATCTCTGAATATTTACAGAAATATATTTGAAACACGATACAACTAGATACAATTGAATACAACTCAGTTGGACAGCGTGACAAAATTTCGAACAAAGTTATGAAATTGAAACCGAGGAAAGCATTGTTTTTTTGTAAAATTAAACATAAAATAAAATTACAAACAGAATTGTGTTTAGCTGGACTAAAATTACGTATTTTACAATGTTTAAAAGCAGGTCGAAGTTGCAGTAACTTCACATCAACACTATATTATGCAATGTATGAACAAATTTATATTCAGACTTCAAGTACAAACCGTGCACTCATAATTGTACAGAACAATATCTTTGGTTTCTTTGGTGAGGTGCAATACACGAATCCGTTTTTCTATTTACGGAATCTTTCCTGGTTCGTAATTTACAAGAATTTGAAAAAGACGAAAAAGTATTGTCTCGAAAAGTAGCGAGAGGGAGGCGTGTTTCTTTCGCCGGGAACTGTACACCCCTCTATCCGTGTGTGTGTGTGTGTGTGTGTGTTTATCGATATGTTTTTTTCTCTCTTTTTTCTCTATTTTTACATTTAGTCAAGTTTTGACTAAATGTTTTAACATAGAGGGGGGAATCGAGACGAGGGTCATGGTGTGTGTGTGTGTGTGTCTGTCTGTCTGTCTGTCTGTCTGTGTGTGTGTGTGTAGAGCGATTCAGACTAAACTACTGGGTCGATCTTTATGAAATTTGACATGAGAGTTCCTGGGTATGATATCCCCGGACGTTTTTTTCATTTTTTCGATAAATACCTTTGATGACGTCATATCCGGCATTTTGTAAAAGTTGAGGCGGCACTGTCACACCCTCATTTTTCCATTAAATTGATTGAAATTTTGACAAAGCAATCTTCGACGAAGGCCGGACTTCGGTATTGCATTTCAGCTTGGTGGCTTAAAAACTAATGAGTGAGTTTGGTCATTAAAAATCGGAAACTTGTAATTAAAATTATTTTTTTATTAAACGATCCAAAAACAATTTCATCTTATTCTTCGTCATTTTCTGATTCCAAAAACATATACATATGTTATATTTGGATTAAAAACAAGCTCTGAAAATTAAAAATATAAAAATTATGATCAAAATTAAATTTCCGAAATCGTTTTAAAAACTATTTCATCTTATTTCTTGTTGGTTCCTGATTCCAAAAACATATAGATTTGATATGTTTGGATTAAAAACACGCTAAGAAAGTTAAAACGAAGAGAGGTACAGTAAAGCGTGCTATGAAGCACAGCGCAATCGCTTCCGCGCCAAACAGGCTCGTCACTTTCACTGCCTTTTGCACTAGCGGCGGACTACGTTCAGTTTCATTCTGTGAGTTCCACAGCTTGACTAAATGTAGTAATTTCGCCTTACGTAACTTGTTTCTTCGTGTGACGCTTCATTCTTGTTTTGCCATGACTGGTGTGTGCACGCGTGTGCTAAGAAAAGACATTCAAACAAACGAAACAGTACTGTACAGGAAAAGAAACTTTGGACAAGAAGCCCAGAAACCGATAGACGATTTTCTTTGGTTTCGCTAGTCTTGCCAGAAGTTTTAGGGTACTGTATCCCCTGAAAAAGCAAAATGATTACATAAGGGACACAAAGAAACCTAAAGGGTGACCCCAAAAACATGCAACCCACAAAAAGGCTACTAATTTCTACATCTCTTTACCGAATTACTTCATATTTGGTGTACATCAACTTAAGCTTATGCATGACCAGTCTAAGTTTGTAGGTCAAATAGTCTGACTTTTGTGCAATTTCCAAAAACGTTTCCAAAATTCGGGGATCGACTCAACAGAACGAGGTATTACATTGAGCGATAGCCATATACTTACCTGATTTAAGTTACTAGCATGTGTGTGGGTTGCATTTTTAGTCACCCTGCACCATGTAAACCTGAATGAACACACGCCTATGGATCCATGCGTAGTGGGTGGTGCTTTGGTACTTAAAGGCGCTGTTCTTTAACTGAAAACGTTTGGGCTTAAAATCTCGAATCTGTTGAAAGGATCGACTATTATTGATCTGACTGTTTTGGGGGAGTTTCTGGAGAAATTAACGAATCTGAAGAATCTTGGGAATTAATCCACTGTACCTTGATCTAGACACACACGGCACGGTTTGGAAGGAACGCACAACTATGGTAATTAGTTAAATCAAAGTGAGTGAATGCGCTTCAAGGCGCTGCTTCTCTCCGGTGTTGGAAATAAAAAGTAGTCGAGAAGCGCCGCTTGGCGGCAAGACGGATAGCGCCCTCTATGACGCGGTCGCATAGTAAAAACTATCATGTACACAAGCCAGGGAAGTAGATCAATGGAAGTAATCCAACTCAACCTTCACACAGAATTATACGACATTTAGTTAAGCTTTTAACACATTTCCTTTGTTAAAGTGAAGGCAGACCTCCCGCGCTGTGATATTATTTGTAACACAGGTTCATATGGAATAACTTTGGAAGCTATATGAGGTCCTTTTGAGTATTTATTATTTGTATATATATAAACATCAGAAATTGTGAAAGAAACAATTGAAAGTCAGCAGAGACTTTCTTCCGAGATTTGTTAAAATCTCTTAGCAGAGAAAGAGAGAGAAATAAGTATCCCTTCACAAACAGCCTATTGGGAGCATCAGAACCTCCTCAAGGGGGACCGAGATTTGCAGAGCAAAGTCCCTTTATGGGGGACGTATCGCAAGGTAATCTAGTCCTGAGGAGGACCATTGTATTTGTACCTAGACCAGACACGTGTTTCGACACTATTGTGTCTCATCAGTGGTCAGGTGGTACTGATGGCGAGAGTTGATGATGATAAATGATAAAATCGTTTATTTAACGTCACTCTGTAAAAACATTGGCGACATTTGTCTTAGATTAAAAACACACACAGGCGCGCACACAAACTTTCCCTTTATGTACAGTGGTTCACCACCCTCCCACCCCCCGCACACTCTCGCTCATCTAATTAAAAATGGTAATAAGAGATACTTGGATATAAAATGGTATTCTTAAAGGTTCTGATAAAAATATAAAGTAGCTATGAGAAGCAATGGCGTCAGCCGCAGCAGTGTCTCTTCATATCCAGGGACCAAGTGGGTGCGTGTGCACAAGTCCAGCGATAAGTTTGGGACCTTGCCACCCAAGGTCTTTATTAAAACTTAAAAGATAGCTTAATTTTTCATTTGGGGTATTTGGCAGGATATTTCTATTCGAGTTTATAAACTGAGTCAGGGGTTGAAAGTGGCATGAGTTCAAATCACACTCCAAAGTCAAATGAGCAATGCTGAGGTCGGATTGACAGGTGCATTTAAGCTCTAGAAATTGGTAGTTCCCAGCTTCTGCCCTTAGGCGGTTAATCCTTTTTATTACACGTGGGCATGCATTATAGGTGTTCATCTGTTTTGATGGGGCTTCCCGGATGAGCCAGCCAGAGCTTATAGCCGTGTGCATGTATTTGTTCCTCCATTCTCTCCAGAGAAGAGAGTCTGTAAGGCTACTGATCTCAGAAGCAGACAATGGCAGGTCTACCTCGGAGGCGCCTATGCCTTGGGCAGCTTCTTTAGCGGCTTTGTCTGCTCTCTCGTTGCCAGGCACGTTCACGTGGGTTAATCTCGCTTCCTTTTTTTATAATTTTATTTGCCAGCTCCTTTGTGGCAATGACAAGATCCTGTCTTTTTGATCTTTTGTTAGTTCTTAATGCTTCAATGGCTGCTTTGGAGTCAGAGAATATAGCTATCTTTTGAGGAGGAGTGTTCTTGAGGTTGAGATGAACAAGCGACATGCAGATGGCAAGGAGCTCAGCTGAGAAGATCGAGTTTCTGTTGCACAGTTTAAATTTCCCAGTCAGGTCATCGCTGGGGATTACAAAAGCTGCGCCAGCCTTCTTGTCATCCAAAACTGACCCGTCTGTGTAAACATGAACATGGCCTTTGTATACAGTATCAATGTGCTCAAGGGCTTGTATCCTGGGTAATAACTGATCATCCTTTGTAGCTGTACAATATTCTGTGTCAAAATTCATTTCTTTCATTGTCCATGAGGGATCACGAGATATGGGGTTTTGGACCACATCATTTGGGTCGACACTGATTTCGTTAAAGAGTGAAGCATTGAATTGAGTCAGTGAGGTGAAAGTAGTGCCAAAGTGGGCCTTTTTGTTGTGGACATGGTTGTAATGCGGACAGACACACGATGATGATGATAAAATCGTTTATTTAACGTCACTCTGTAAAAACATTGGCGACATTTGTCTTAGATTAAAAACACACACAGGCGCGCACACAAACTTTCCCTTTATGTACAGTGGTTCACCACCCTCCCACCCCCCGCACACTCTCGCTCATCTAATTAAAAATGGTAATAAGAGATACTTGGATATAAAATGGTATTCTTAAAGGTTCTGATAAAAATATAAAGTAGCTATATGAGAAGCAATGGCGTCAGCCGCAGCAATGTCTCTTCATATCCAGGGACCAAGTGGGTGCGTGTGCACAAGTCCAGCGATAAGTTTGGGACCTTGCCACCCAAGGTCTTTATTAAAACTTAAAAGATAGCTTAATTTTTCATTTGGGGTATTTGGCAGGATATTTCTATTCGAGTTTATAAACTGAGTCAGGGGTTGAAAGTGGCATGAGTTCAAATCACACTCCAAAGTCAAATGAGCAATGCTGAGGTCGGATTGACAGGTGCATTTAAGCTCTAGAAATTGGTAGTTCCCAGCTTCTGCCCTTAGGCGGTTAATCCTTTTTATTACACGTGGGCATGCATTATAGGTGTTCATCTGTTTTGGTGGGGCTTCCCGGATGAGCCAGCCAGAGCTTATAGCCGTGTGCATGTATTTGTTCCTCCATTCTCTCCAGAGAAGAGAGTCTGTAAGGCTACTGATCTCAGAAGCAGACAATGGCAGGTCAACCCACGGTATCCAACTAAGAAGCAAACCACTCTCTGAATGGTAGCTTCTGTTGGCATGGGAGACTACCCTCATCTGAAAACCCCAAGGGGATATCTGTGAAGGGAAACACTTTGATTTAAGGCCAAAGTGTAGAATTGATATTTATTAAGAAAGAATTTAGAAATTTAGACAAGTTTTAACCAATAAATTAGGCTAAAACAAGGGAAATTTGAAAAAGCCTAAAGGGAGGTAACTCTGTACCAGCCTGCAGATCCAGAAATGGATACGCGAACAAGTTAGATCTAATTTTGAAAAGGTTAAACAGGAAAAGCGGTCAACTTTTCACTGCTGTTCAACACAGGACTTGGTAAAGAAGAAGTTTTCTGCAAGACTTGTTCAATTGAATCGCTTTAAAGCCTTTGGCGAGGTAATACATGAAAATCGACCCGAGGGAAAATATGCAAGATATTCAGGACGAGGTGTGTAAGCTATTTATCCCATTACTCCGACGTTTTTATTAAAAACACTTACTTTTTCCACTAAAACCTGCCCGTGCCTGTTTTCAGCTTGCCAAAAGCCTCCGCAGTCGAAATTCATGTCAATGAATTCATGCGCAAAGCTAGTTCCCATTTGTCAGCATAATGGACGGCGTCATTCGACTTGTATGTGGACATTCAGTCATTCATATTGCTTATAAAAAGGTCTGCTATCTGCTTTTACATTTTGAAAGTCATTTTAAAATATCCCTGTGTATATTTGACATCGGCTTTCGTTATACTCAGTTCGGCATACCGGATTTATATTTTTACCAGAATTGCGCACGATAATGGCAGCGCAACAGTTCGGGCCGTGCTGGTTTGATCGTTGACCCAAGTCAGTTCGCATGCAGTGTTACTGTTTGTCAGTCGGGGATAGAAATGTTGGCTGTCATCGCGCTGTTCTGTTTTGGTTTTCACACGTGTATCACTTACATATTCAGTCGACGGGTTTAGGTGAGCCAAAGCTTCAATACTTCGCCTGTTGTAGACGTCAAGCAATAAAGCTTGGAAGTTGTATGTCGGCACTGAGAGTCGGTCGCGGTACATCGCTTTCTACTTTGTCCCGGTCTTGAGTCTGAACACCTAAGGTTGGATACATCTAACACCTCACATCCTCTTCTCTTCCCCATATATCTTAACTGTATCTCCAACTTCTTTTCGTCTTCTTCTTTTCATTTTGGTGCCACTCCCTCATTTGTCGCTGAACCCCGCAGTTGACTCGACTCGGATTCACACAAGCCCGTCTAGCAGACGACAGTTCGAACAGCACGGTTGCAAGCAGATTCAGCTATCAATCGAAGCAATACACTTAAAGCCAAAGCAAATAACCAAATGAGAAAACCTAACGTTTGATTTGACTTCATGGTGAGTCTTCTTATAATTTGTTTGGCGTTGGAATGGATCTCAACGGGTTCCCAGCTACGACAACTTTTCCAGAGTTATGCACCGCAGGCATGCCTTCGACAATCGATGTCAGTTTCAGATTGAGTTTTCGAACTACCAGGTGACTGGGTTGTGTTTTGATTGCTCTCTCTCTCTCTCTCTCTCAGAGAGAAAGAGAGAGAGACAGACAGAGAGAGAGACATAGAGAGAGAGAGACAGACAGACAGAGACAGAGACAGAGAGAAAGAGAGACAGAAAGACAGAAATACAGAAATACAGATTGAAAGAAAGAAATTGTGATGTGACAGGCTACAGAGAAAGAGATACAGAGACTGACAGACTGACAGAAAAAGACAGAGACAGTCAGACACACATGCAGGACCAAAGACAGAGACAAAGTCCTAAGAAGTGGGACAGCACGCCAGTTGCACATAATTATCTCAATAGAAGGAAAGAGACATAATGTTCAACGAATATCTCGTTTTTCAGTTAAAGGTACTGAACTTGTCAAATCCAGGTGCACGGAGCCCCTGGGGCTTTTAGTCATACCTCAGGCAGCTATCCGTTAGAAGAACTACCAAGTTTCATTGACTTGCACCCAAAGAGTCAAGAACTGCGATTTTTTTACGAATTAATTTCGTACTCGGACCCGGCTGGTCTTGACCTATTTTTGGATCTAAATTTAGATCAGGTAGATCACCACATCATGCACAAAAAGACACGTCACCAAGCAAACTATGTCAGACGTCATCATGAGTTTGTGTAAAACAAAATCGAGGCCGGAATCACTCAGTTGAATCGAACTCCGACCAAACACCACGTCATAACTAGGTTAATTTATGCACTCGCGTGAACAAGAAACTGTCGAGCTTCACAGATGTCGTCGTTGGGTAGTTTTGGGTTTGTTTTACTACCATAGGAGGATTTTTGAACTGTAAATGCACTCAGCTGCAACAAAAACGCAAAACGAAGGCTGTGAGCTGCACTGTGCCTTTAAACAGACATTCTCTCATTTGATACTGAAATATTAGAATTTATAGCGCACCAACTGCGTCTAGGGAGTTAACAACAAAGAAACACCAAGTCATAATAAAAGACAATTTGCATGCATCAGCAAAGGACGGAGACATATGTTAGACCAAAAGGATCGTAGATATTGGTTGTGTGTGTGTGTGAGTGTGTTTTGTTTAGCGGAAGTAAAAGAACTAGAAATGTTAAACAAATTAGCAAAAGTCAAAAGTGCACACAAAAATTACATTCTCTCGACTGCGCGTACACACACGCACACACACAAACACAAACACAATAACACAAACACACACGGAAACACAGGTCATTTTTACATTTAGTCAAGTCTGTTGCCCAACATTTCAACAGCAGCAACCACACCTCCCTGGATGCACGTGTGAAAGGTGTCTGGCAAATGTACAGCACCTCCACAGACAGAAAACAAGTAGAGTCCGATTTCATATTATCCCTGGGCACATCCACACCTTACGGTTTGAATGCGAAAATGTGATGAAATGTATTCCCCAAACATACTGTGGATTTACGGTACGTGTGTGTGTGTGTTTGTGTGTGAATGTGTGTGTGTGTGTGTGTGTGTATGTTTATGTGTGTATTCATATTTTTGGTTGTGTGTGTGTGTGTATGTGTGCGTGTGCGTGCGTACGTTTCCCCCCCCCCCCTCCCCCCCCTTTTTTTTTTCCCCTCTGTCCCCCCCCCCCCCCCTTTTATGAATGTGTATCACTTTTAGTCTAGTATGCCTGTGCCCATGACATCATCCAACCACTTCTCTCAACTTTCATTCATTTCCGTTCCTAGAGTTCCTTCCCTTTTTTGCGTGTTTCCCCTCCATTTTCTTTCAAACCTTGTTCGTTCCGTGTTGCGTCTGCTTTTTGTTGTCTTTTGTGTTCTTGTTTTTCCTGATGAAGCTTCCATAAGCGAAAATTCGTACCGTCTTGTCTCGTTCTTGTATTGGTGAGTACAGTATTCCTTTGTTTTTTAATTAAGTGTTTTAACATAGAGGGGGAATCGAGACGAGGGTCGTGGTGTATGTGTGTGTGTGTGTCTGTGCGTGTGTATGTAGAGCGATTCAGACCAAACTACTGGACCGATCTTTATGAAATTTTACATGAGAGTTCCTGGGTATGAAATCCCCAGAATTTTTTTTTCATTTTTTTAATAAATATCTTTCATGACGTCATATCCGGCTTTTTGTAAAAGTCGAGGCGGCGCTGTCACACCTTCATTTTTCAATCAAATTGATTGACATTTTGGCCAAGCAATCTTCGACAAAGGCCGGACTTCGGTATTGAATTTCAGCAAGGAGGCTTAAAAATTTAATTAATGACTTTGGTCATTAAATATCTGAAAATTGTAATTAAAATTCTTTTTTTATAAAACGATCCAAAATTACTTTTATTTTATTCTTCATCATGTTCTAATTCCAAAAACATTATAAGATGTTTGATGGGTTGTTGACAGACCAGCTTTTTTGTCGTCCGAGGGGGAGCATATCGTCTTTTGTTTCATATTTATTGACCAAGGCCGAACGCCGCGGTCAATAAATATGAAACAAAAGTCGATATGCCCCCCCGAGGACCGACAAAAAAAGCTGGTCTGACAACAAACCACCAAACATCGTTTTTGTCATCATTTTGGTAGTGAGAAAATAAGTGCACAATCAACACAGGGAGCCATGCTTTGAAACACGGGTTCCGTGCTGATAACCACACGAGTTCCGTGCGGATAACCACTGGCAATCAAAGCTGGCGTGTGAAAGCAACTTTTTTGAGTTCATAAAATGTTGGGATGAATATGTCACGTTTGAGGATGCACAGTTCTGTTTGTACATCTCGGTATTCCACTCCCTCGGCTTTCAGTTGTGAGTATTAAGCTTAGTAATCGAATGTGGAAGCTACGTTGAGTCAAAGGTCACAGAAGATTTGCGTCGTGCAGCGAAGGAAAGAATCGCGATCTTGTTTCCGACTCAGTACCTCTTTGTTTTTCATTAGACCTGTCAATCTGCTTGCTCGGCTTTGTGAGATGTTTGCATATCTTGTTGCTATTTTCTTTGCTTTTATCAGTATTTCTTATTTGTGCTTCGTTTATCGAAACAACTTCTTGTGCACGGGTCAAAATGTGTGTGGCAGGGGTCAATTGGTTTGACTTGAACTTGACGTTCGTGTTTCTCACACAAAGATACACGCACTCCATGACTTTGTAAGAAGACATAACATATCGGTAGGTTGCATTTGTTTGTGACGAATTTAATGAAGTAGTTTTGTTTTTTTGTTTAATTTTGCCAGTTTGCCAGTTGGTTTTTGGAACTTTGCAAAGCAGTGTCTTGTTGTCTGTTTAGGTCTGAGGAAACGCCAATGAAAAGAGCCGAAGAATCCTCGAGCGTTTCTATTGGGTTTGCTTTTGATTATCCATGTAATAGGGCTTCCTGCAACTATGGTAACCGGGGATTTATTCCCCGGGGAACATGAGATTTATTTCCCAGGTGCTTGTGAATGAAAACTCGTGAAAATGATGACAAATAAATATGTTATATTCGGATTAAAAACAAGATCTGAAAATGAAAAATATAAAAATTATGATTATAATTAAATTTCCGAAATCGTTTTAAAAACAATTTCATCTTATTCCTTGTCGGTTCCTGATTTCAAAAACCTATAGATATGATATGTTTGGATTAAAAACACGCTCAGAAAGTTAAAACGAAGAGAGGTACGGTAAAGCTTGCTATGCAGCACAGCGCAACCGCTACCGCGCTGAACAGGCTCGTCACTTTCACTGCCTTTTGCACTAGCGGCGGACTACGGTCATTGTGAAAAAATGCAGTGCGTTCAGTTTCAATCTGTGAGTTCCACAGCTTGACTAAATGTAGTAATTTCGCCTTGCGCGACTTGTTTGGTCTTTCCTTGCAACTGGGAATCAAAATTACACATTTTCATCAGTAACAAAATACTTCAGATATTCATTTACCATAGTGGTTCAGTGGAATAATCCCAAAGACATATATGCCTAGTAAATAAGTCCGACAGGACTCTTTACTTTGAATACTTAAATTCAAGCAAACAAGCAATGATTACAACATCTGGAATGCAAAGGAGAAGTGGTATGAGAGATGTTGTATGGTGAACAATGACACAATACTTCAGTGAGGCAACTGCCAACTGGATGGTGAATGATATTGCTCTACCTAGTGCACTTGTTTACCAATGGAAATGCTACATGGTAAGGATTGAGGAAAATAATATTGTAGTTAAAAAAAAAAATTATGGTCACTTACCCAGGTATTTCCTTTTGAGTCGTTCATTCCACCATTCATCACACAATCACTGATTCAGCAGGTGTTGTGGAAGAAGTTGCATGTGGGTCCTGTACATGGTTGCAAAGGCATCGACAACCCCTCCAATGTCAATTGGGATGTGTCGATGCATTCGCATCAGTGCGAGTCCATTCAGTCTGGTCTCACCCATGGTGGACCTCAAGTAGGTCTTGTGTCCTCAGACGGCTGATAGACTAGAGCGCTCACATTCTGATACTCTTAATACTAGTGATAGTGTAGCGTGTGACTCGACTTGTGGCCTCTGATGATGGACTTATAACGGGGAGGGCAGGCCGTTGTCGACATGATGTTGTTCATAATTTGAAATAGTTTTAGAAGACCAAATAAACTAAGGGACTTGGGGGAAGAGCTTAAAAATTCCACATATTTTCTTTTTTACATTTAGTCAAGTTTTGACTAAATGTTTTAACGTAGAGGGGGAATCGAGACGCGGG
>NC_090254.1:43173393-43190893 GCF_037325665.1 Littorina saxatilis | reverse complement strand
TCTCTCTATCTCTCTCTATCTCTCTATATCTCTCTATATATCTCACTCTCTTTCTCTCTACCTCCCTATCGCTACTTCCCTTTTCCCCCTACCCTCCGCCTCCCTCTCCCCCCCCCCCTCCCCCCCCCCCCCCCCCCCCCCCCCGTCTCTTTAACCGATGTGTACTCTTCATGCACAGTGCTGGAAAGTGTAGGAGGCAGAGGATTTGAGAGCAGCACTTTCCCGTGACACGATGCGTAACGTGATGCAATTCTAAACATTCGCACGTGCAGCAAGAATGATAAATCTGTTTCTAATTGCCTCGCGACATCGTTTGCTTCTACAGTGGAGGGATCCCTTGGGACATGCGGCCGTTTTGTTCTTGTGTTGATTGGGTTAAAGAAAACATGCAATCCTGATCCGACATGGAGAATCATTTTTCACTATTGGTTGCTGCTTCCACGTCGAATTCTGAAAACGTTCTTGGGTAAATGAATGTCCTGTCAGTTTCGGAGCTGGAGTTCAGAATAAGTGTTGTGCTGTGTGTGTAAACACGTGGGGGGGGGGGAGAGGGGGGGGGTATGGTGAGGATGGTGGGGTTGCGGTTTTATGTGTATGTGTGTGTGTGTGTGTGTGTGTCTGTGTGTGTCTGTGTGTGTGTGTGTGTGTGTCTGTGTGTGTCTGTGTCTGTGTGTGTCTCTCTCTCTATCTTTCTCTCTCTCTCTCTCTCTCTCTCTCTCTCTCTCTCTCTCTCTCTCTCTCTCTCTCTCAGTTTTCTTCTTCTTCCTTTCCTTCTTCTTTTTTATGTATTTGTACCATTTTCTTATAACCTGAAGTCACCAATTCTTTCAAGGGCAGTTAACTCTGTAAAAACACTAAAGAGAGTGAGTGAGGTGTCCGTTTCGTTATCATTACATTTACTCAAGTTTTGACTAAATGTTTTATTATCCCATGACCTGCCTCTTTGTCTCTGTTAGCTGAGGAGTGGATTATTCTGGATTATCCATCACAACCATATGAATTATCCATCACAACCGAGTCTCGATCTCACTTGTCATTGGTCTTTGTCTTTGGTCTCAGAGTACAACTGAATAATTTATAGAGGTCATCTGCATATTTATCGTTAACTCGGGACTACTTTTTTTTCAGCAAAACGATTGAGATATTCTGCGGTATAAAAGTCGAACTGACGTTTGACTAACGATCTACAAACATTATCATTGAAGAAATAAAGAAAACAACAAAGAATGTACATAATCTGTTTGGGTGAATAGAGCTGAGTGAAGATTATGAGTTGTCCGACGCGGTGAGACTGAGAGAGAGACAGAGAGCACGAGAGAGAGCGACAGAGACACACAGTGATTCAAGGCGCACAACTCTAGTACACTACATTGGGGTGTGCACGTTAAAGATCCCACGATTGACAAAAGGGTCTTTCCTGGCAAAATTGTATAGGCATAGATAAAAATGTCCACCAAAATACCCGTGTGACTTAGAATAATAGGCCGTGAAAAGTAGGATATGCACCGAAATGGCTGCGATCTGCTGGCCGATGTGAATGCGTGATGTATTGTGTAAAAAAATTCCATCTCACACGGCATAAATAAATCCCTGCGCCTTGAATATGTGCGCGATATAAATTGCATAAAATAAAAATAAAAAAATAAAAAAATAAATCCCTGCGCTTAGAACTGTGCCCACGGAATACGCGCGATATAAGCCTCATATATTGATTGATTAAATGTATGATTTAATTTGTGACCAAAGTTTTACTGAAATTGGATGATATATATATATACCACAAACATAATGCAACCCCTCCCCAGGTAGAACGGTCAACCGCCCTTCACAACTTAGTTTATCACAGGAATTCTTTAGGCGAAAAGAACTCCATTCCTTCAAACAGCGCAATATTCGTTAACTTTTCCTTTCAAAACAAAACTTCAGCGCTCTTACGTATTACATTTTGACGAAGCTCACTGAAATATGCCACACACAAAAAACCTAGAGCCTGCCAAAGATCAACTAAAGCTGAACATGTTTCAAACTAGATTAGAAAACAATCTAAGTACACATATTCTTTGTATATATGACTGTGTGTGTGTGTGTGTGTGTGTGTGTGTGTGTGTGTGTGTGTGTATGTGTGTGTGTGTGTGTGTGTGTGTGTGTGTGTGTGTGTGTGTGTGTGTGTGAGTGTGTGAAAATATTAAGCGTTTCCTTAAGCATATGATTTTGGAGCCATTCCATGGAATGTGTTTTGCACAAAATTATGATGTCCATTGACGTTTCTAAAAGCGTTCAAATGTCCTATTGATGTTGAAGAGCTAGAGGACATTTGTGCTGTATAATGTATGAATTTGTAGGAACACCCCTGAAACCATGCTGCAAACTGTACAAAACAGACACTTAAAACTCTTTAAACTATATGATTGACTTTCAAGGGAATATTAATAGAACCTACCATCAAATACTGGCAAATGAAGATAATTGCATTATTCGCAAGTTTAAGCCAAGGCGCGGCGGAACAGTTGACACAAGGTCAAAGTGTGAGTAGTAGGGAGAGGTATGCCTCACCCCTTGCGCAGCTGCGCAGCCGCGCAGCCGTATTTTGATAGAAGGTTATAGGTTAAGGTGCCTGTGTTTAAGTAGTGATAAGGAGATATTTCGGATAAACGGTTTATTGCGTTTTATATTTTGTCATGTGATTTCATGTGCCTGTACCTGTTGCTCGGTACTAATGACCACTCCAGCTGGGGTAAGCACCAATAAAATTCAGTAATTGACCCTCCCTCTGTGTTTTCACGGGCTTGGGACCGTTTTGACAAGGTATGTCAAAGCCACATTGGGGGTTTTTGGGATTAAACAATACGAGCATTATTTACAGAAGCAAAACATGTCTTATCAAATTTATTTACAAAAACGACAAAGTTGTTTGGCATTGGAATGTTAACCATATCACAGGCGGCGGTATCACAGTCAAAAAAAGAAAGAGACCCATTAGAGGGGTATCACAGTCAAAAAGGAAAGAGACCCTTTAGACGGGTGTAGGTAGGGTTGAAACGCCATCAGAAGCGATCACACGCTTGATGTAGAAAAACGAGAGTGACTTTCTGGTTTGGGAATACGTGAACATAGACTTTCCGTCTGTCTTGAAACCAGTGTTTGTACCACCACCACTTTCTTGCGTTAGAAGCACCTGTTGGTAAGACTCTTTTGTCAGTTTGTTTTGGTTTTTGTTTAAACCTTTTGAACTAAATTTACTTCCACTGTCTCCCTCGCAAAAGTAGGTTTTAGAACACAAACCAATAAACACATTTCCTTGGTATTCGGTTTTAAAGAGACCGGGTGTTCGTTTGTCATAGTGGACACGCGCTGTACAGGCCTGACAGAGAGTCGCGTCCCATGGGGCGTTAGCTAAACGTGTGTTTTGGAAGGCTGCCTCGTGTTGGTCACAGGCTTGTGCAGGGAACCATTGGTTATACACTTGGTAAAACTGCTCTCGCAGTTCAGGACGAACCACCTCTTCTAACGTTGAAGCGCTAAGCGCCATGTATAGAGAATCTGTATCCATTTCCAAAAGCTGGTAGTCGGCTCTGGACACAAACTTATCTAGAAAATCAAAATGAAACTCCAACATGCGTAGTTTAGCGTACTGGTAAACAAAGTAACCAATCTGAGAGGGGAGTGACCAGTTGATTTTTTTTTTAGCCATCTCTACTTCAGTGACAGAATCTGTTACTTCTGTTAGTTTTTGAAAACGACCATTGTTGATCAGTTTTGAGGCCTCATCAGACAAAACGTAATGAATATCACGATGGTTGGCCACGTTAGTTAAGGTTTTCCCGTAGGCTGAGTTACCGAGCAGTTTGAAAGTTTCGGCTAAGATAGCTTTTGATGGGTCTTGGTCTCCTGCTCGTCTTGCGTTTGAAACGCTGTCACCAAACTGACGGAAACAGGTTTTGGGTTGATACTCTACGATCAGCGTGATGTTTTTAACAATCAACCCGTGCTGCACGTACCAAAACAAGAGGGGTGTAGCTAGCAGAATTTGTTCACCGTGGTAACTCCCAACAAGTGTACGGCGTGGTTGGGATAAGAGCTTGTGTTTTTCAGCGTAGTCTTTCATAAAATCCCCAATCTGTTCTCGACTGACAGACTCATTTTTGAAAATAGGCTGCATTTCACTGAAATGTTCTTTTAGATGATCAGGTACATAAATATCACACTGTACCAACCCGAACAAAGTTTTGTTTTGCACCGCGTCTAAGACAGTTTGATCTGTGATGGTAGAAGGATGGCGGAAGGGTTTAAGTGTCGGAAAACGATCTTGTAGAAAAGCCTGAATGGAGGTGTTTTGTTTTTTGTCTGCGTGCCATTCACACTCCCATTTTTCGACGACAGTCACACCCACATCCTCACGTAGGTATTTGGTAATGTTGCTTGTATGTTCTCTGAGTTCAACTAGTGTTTTTCCGGTGACAGGGTTAGTCGTTTTACCGGCGGTCACAGAACAGTCATGCCCGTGGAACAAACATCCGTGAAACTGATAGCAAATTTGATTTGTGGCATCCCAACCATCAACTCTAATCTTTTTTCGACCAAGGGCCTTCTCTTTCGCGTTAAACTTATGTTGGAGATGGATCTGTTTTGATGCCATGACCCACTCCAACCATTCCCGAGCTAGCTGACCGTAGGGATCTGTTTTTTCCGCTTTAAAAGCGTTTTCTTTTCTACGAATGACAGGGTGCTCTGTGGGCATGTCTTGCATGAGTGCAGCTAAATACAGCGCATTTGCATCAAATCCCTGAACAGACTGTACCGGTTTGTCCTGATTACCACGAATGTATGTTTTGTCTTTTTCGTGGTATCTGTGAAAGACAATAGACGGACCCCCGACAATGTTCTTTCGCAAAAGTGCGTGAACGTCTTTTTGTTTTTCGTTAAAAAGTGAAAAGTAGGTATCTGAAGACAACGTGTCAAACAGATACTTCAGTGTCACACCGGGGACAGAAATACCGTCTTTCAGCAAATCAACTCGCAGACTAGCGTACATACTAATCTGATGCTGCAAAGCAACCAGAAACGGCCCTGTGTCTAGGTTGTTGTACCACACCAAAAAATCCTTCAAAGTCATCATTTTGTTTTCAGTCCACACACGCTGACAAAAAGCGTACTCTGTATCAGAAATATTTGAGTTTTTGAGCTTACTAAAAAAAGCTGCATGGGGTGGGAGTTCTCTTTCATCTAGTGTACTTAGACTAGTGACGTATTCATAGCAGAAAAAACCCTTTTGCTCTTCGACACCGAACGCCTTGAGGTACTTGGAATAACTAAAACCTGGCGCAAGAAAATTGTTGATGTCGAGAAACCGAAGTTTGTCTGTACAAAGACACATATACTGGTTGTTTCGTTTAACAACAAACTTGAAAGGGGGTCTTTTAGGGGCCTTCTTTTTTCCCTCTGTTTTGACTTCTTTGTCTTCTTCTTCTTCTTCTTCTTCTTCTTCTTCTTCTTCTTCACCCACGGTATCAAAACCATCTGGTTCAAAAACAGGGTCTGTTTGACTTGTCGTCTTTTGGAAGATCGTTATGGGCTGTTTTGTCTTTGACAAACTTTTCAATGAGAAAAGGTTTGATCACATTCAGATCGTAGCGGGAAGAATTGAAACCTACGACAGGCAGTTCTTGTAAATACTCATATAATTTCTGTCTGAGTCTTTCTACGGGGATGTTGAGGTTATCTGTTTCTTGTTGTTGTGTCTCTTCGATCTCAGTCAACTGGTCAAACACATCTTTAAATTCTTCACAAAGAAGAGCGCAGGAGGCCTCGGAGATACGTTCTAGGTAGTTAACCATGTTGTTCACTAGTTCTTGAGGGTCACCTTTACTCACAAAACAGGTTGGTTCTGTGAAA
Organism: Littorina saxatilis; assembly: GCF_037325665.1. Classification (NCBI taxonomy): domain Eukaryota; kingdom Metazoa; phylum Mollusca; class Gastropoda; order Littorinimorpha; family Littorinidae; genus Littorina; species Littorina saxatilis. The sequence continues at coordinate 43,185,001 of NC_090254.1, read as the reverse complement.
TAGGGAACATTACTGCATACAGAAACAGAAAGAGGAATATGTTTTGCTGTATACTGTGTACAGTTTGACTCAGCTGATTTTGTCTGTGGCAAGTTATCTGTGTCAAAAAACACCTCAAAATCAAAAGTCGCTCTGTAGGGAAAAACAAAATCTGTGGCTACCTGAACACCGTGGTTTTGTAACTGTTGAAAAATGTTTTGGGGTGGTGAGTAAACCCCGCCTTTCAACGTTTCTTTTGAACCCTCACCCTGACAAGTCTGTTCATGTCGATTCATTTTAAACAAAGACGACCAGAGTTTCCCGCATTTGGAACAAGCCAAAGCATGACCGAGTTTATCAATGTCTAAAATGTACATGAAATGGTCTTTGTAACGCAAGAGGCGCATAACGCCAGAATGTTTGTAAGCGCTACGACGCAGAGGAACAAGACAGACGGGTGTTTGGCTCTCATCAAACTCAAACACATCTATGTTCACCTTAAACTCAGATTCAATCGACTCAAGTTGAAACAAAGTGACCCCCGGAAAGTGGACAGGGGGGAAATGTCCGGCCCACTGTTTGAACAAGGTTTTTGTGGGTTTTTGCAAAGAATGAAGCGAGGCTCCTTTGTGCAAAGCAAGACAGCGAAAGAGACACAGACCGTCAGTATAAGGAAAATGCTGATTCTGATCTTTTTGGAGTTTGTGCAAGAACGGTGTGTTTGTGATGTAGTCAGGTAGACTACCACAGGCACATCCGATAGGAAAGTCAGACAAAGGCGTGACATAGAAACTGGAAGACATGATGCTGTGAACAGAATACCGAGAGTTTGGGCGTTCGAGTCTAACTTGTTCTAGAATGTCACGGTCACTGATTTCATCGAGAAAAGAAAGAAAGTCCTGCTTTGAGTTGATCAGGCGCGGTCGTTGTAAGACAGAGTGGTTATTGACTGAGGCATGAAAGAAAGACAAGTCACCCGACTCTTTGTTTTTGAGAAGAAAAGAGTGAGAAAAATTGATTTTGAAGCGCTTGTTTTGTTCATGGAACAGATCAAGAAGCGACTCGTCCCAATCAGGGAAATCAGAACAAGGGTTCCAGAGAATGGTATAGGTTGACTGAAGTTTACCAGGCCGCTTATGTGTTTTAACAGAATTCCAATGCTTTTCGTACATTTGTCTTTCTTCAAAAGGTAACGTTTTGATTTTTTCTTTTTCTAGACTTCGTTTGTTTAATCCCTTTTTGGGGGGAGGGGCATCCTGTGAAGGCGAACTTTTTCTTTTCTGTCCGCCTGTCGGCACTGGTGGTGGAGGTGTCCGACTCGCAACATCTTGGCAGTTTTTGTTTGAGTTTTTATGTCGAGCAAGGCCGTGTTTTCTGCTAAACGACTTGCCACACATAGCACAGAGAAAAGGTCTGGCTTTGCTATGGACTTCGTTAACATGAGCGTTAAGGTTTTTGGTCTGTGTAAAAATCTGTTCACAGTGCGGGCATTGGTTACGCTGCAATAAAAAAAAGAACTATGTCTGAGCTACAAAAAAAACAATATCAAAAAAAAATCTTACATAAAAACATTTATTTTTCTAAAAAGCTATGTCTGAGAAAAAAGTAACACGCTACTTTATTTTTTTATCTTTACAAAAACAAAATCAACTTACCAAATCTGTTGAGGCCGGTTGTGGCGTTGTGTTAGCGTCACTGCTGCTGCTGCTGTTGGTCGCCATAGTTGTTTTTGTTCACCACCACCCACTTGTAAAGTCGAAGAGACACTCAAGAGTTAGCCCCAGAAGAAGCTTATTTATACCCCTCTTTGCCCGCATCACCGCCGTATTCTAACTACGCGTTTCTATTTTTAGGTGCTGACCAATCAACAAGTTCTAACATGTTTAGGTCTTGCGTATCTGTGGTGCAATAACTCAGGTGTAAGCACCCAATGACCCCCTCTGGAGGTTTACCGGAGAGGGGGCTCCGCGAAGCGCAGGGATACCGTTTAATTTCCTTACTCTGACACCCCCCCTGACAGGGCACCAAACTACATAGCTATTAAAGAGAGAGGGCTCCGCGAAGCGCAGAGAAAGTGTGAATGTGTGTGTGTGTGTGTGTGTGTGTGTGTGTGTGTATGTGTGTGTGTGTGTGTGTGTGTGTGTGTGTGTGTGTGTGTGTGTGTGTGTGTGTGAGTTAGTTTTGAATATAAAATTTAAAGTAGATGTTTGGTTTTTTTAAATTAATAAATAAAGATAAGGATAGGATCTTAGTTTAGTATGTGAAAATGGATCCAAGGTGGAAACATCCTTTTACCTGTGTGATTGCCGGTCCCACAGGGAGTGGGAAGACTCATTTTGTCAAACAATATTTGAATCACTTACAAGATATGATGACACCCCCTCCAGAGGAATTGATTTGGTGTTATGGGGCGTGGCAGTCTGGTTACAATGAGATGAGACATGTGACGTTTGTGGAGGGTTTACCCGACGTGGAACAGTGGACAGGGGTCAAAAGGCGACTGGTCATCATTGATGATTTGATGAGTGAGACAAACGACAAGGTCACACAACTATTCACCAAAGAAAGTCATCATCGGAATCTGAGTGTAATGTATATTGTACAGAACCTGTTCGGAAAAAACAAAGAGCAGAGGACGATCAGTTTGAACAGTCACTACCTGGTGGTGTTTAAAAACCCACGGGATGCTTCACAGATCAACCATCTGGCCAAGCAGATGTACCCTGGGAAGCTAAAGTATGTCCAAGAGGCATTTAAAAATGCGACTTCTATGCCTCACGGTTATTTGCTGTTTGACTTGCGACAAGAGACACCCGATCATCTTCGTCTGAGAACAAAACTTTTCCCACCAGAGCACCCTGTAGTGTACCTTCAAAAATAACCATGTCTACACGCCTGAAGAGAAATGTACCCATGTTGCGATTGTTGTGTGGGGCTAAGCCTGCCGTGATTAAGGCCGTATTGAAAGGAGCTTCTCCAGATTTGATCCAGGCGTTGTGCGAGTGCTCCCTGAACATCTTAAAAGGCCATGTGCAGCTGACGCCCGCACAGAAGAAACGGTTGTCTCGACACAAACAGAACCTACGGGTCTTAGCCAAAAAAACAACATCTGTCAAACATCGAAAGCAAATCCTGCAGAAAGGCGGTTTTCTTCAGGCTCTTTTGAACCCTGTGCTAGGTATTGTATCTGGCTTGCTCGGGACCCTGGGTCTCTGATGCGATGGAGCATACCAAAAAGATGATTTTGATTGAGCCACGTGTGTTGGACTCTTTGCGGGACTCTGCAGGTGGACCTCCAGTACCTGATGCCACCTCACAAAGTTTGAAGGACATGGATCAAGTGATGCGGGGTATTTTAGACAAGAAGGATGTGGACAAACATGAAAAAGCAGACTCCTACCAACAAGTCTTGTGGCGGTTTCTTAAGCGTGTTGAAGAATATAAAAACAAACCTCTTGGAAGAGTGGAGATAGCACAACCCTCAAAACAACCTTTGACAGAACTAAATGAGGTCGAGAAACCTCAGGACCTAGCTAGGGTAGAAAAACGAGTGTTGGAGAGTGTGCCGAAAACCTTGAAGAAGAAGGCTCAGTTGCTTTTGGATATAACCAAGGACAGTTCTGACATCAAGTGGAATGATCAAGGGCAGCTCGTGTACCAGGGACAGACAGTAGAAGGAACCAACATGGCTGATCTGGTGAATGATGCTCTTCGTTACCGTAAAAATGCACCTGATCCTCAAGGGTGGGAAGTGTTTGCAAAAGGTTTAAAAGCGGTTAATGCCCCTCGTGAACTCATTGGTCACACAGGGCGATGGGAGTGGATGCACAGCGAGGGTGGTGATAGAGGAAGACCACCCACCAGGACAAAAAGAAGAAGAAGAAGAATTGTGACTCCTTCCTCAGCATCTCCTTCTGCAGAAAGAGTATCATTTCCTTCTCCATCGCCCAAGAAGAAGACGTGGCTATCTTATTCTTGAGCAGAATGCCAGTGAAAAAGAAAAAAGTCGCTGAGAAGCTGCGACGTCGATATTATGAAAGTCAACTCCCTGGAAGTTTGGGTGGAGTGGAGGCTTTGAGAAGAACCACCAGACAAGAACAAAAACAAGTTGAAAAGTGGTTGACTTTTCAAGACACCTATACACTACACAAACCTGTGCGGCGAAAGTTTACTCGTCGTCGTATTATCGTGGGTGGCATAGATCATCAGTGGCAAGCAGATTTGATTGATGTTAGAGCGCTGAGAAAAGACAATGACGGGTTTACCTACCTACTCACATGTATTGATGTGCTGAGCAAACACGCGTGGGTGGTGCCTTAGCTTTGAAGGACAAAACAGGGGCCTCTCTGGTGACAGCCTTCAAAAGCATTTTTGTCCGAGGTCGTCAACCCCTGAGACTACAAACAGATAAGGGTAGCGAATTTAAAAACAAGGTGTTCCAGGATTTTTTGGACAAAACAAAAGTACACTTTTTTGTGACAGAAAATGATGACATTAAAGCCTCAATGGCGGAGCGCTTCAACCGTACCTTGAAAGACAAACTGTGGAGGTATTTCACCAGAACAAGTTCAGTGAGGTATGTGGAAGTCTTGGCTAAGCTGGTGCGTGGTTACAATCATTCCTACCACCGCAGTATTAAGAAAGCTCCTGCTGACGTAACCATCGCTAATCAGGAGGAAGTGTGGCAACGGTTGTATGGTGGTCCAACTCTCTCCAAACCACCTAAACTGAATATAGGAGACCGTGTGCGAATCAGCAAGACGAGAAGAGTCTTTAAAAAAGGTTATATGCCTTCTTGGACAGAGGAACTCTTTACCATCAGTCAAGTCAAGACAACCACACCCGTGACCTATGTGCTGAAAGATGATCACGGAGAAGAACTGTTGGGGACTTTTTATGAACAGGAACTGCAGAAAGTGGGGGAGAAAGAAATATACCGCATTGAAGCTGTTTTGGAACAACGCCCTGGAAAAGGCAAACAGAAAGAGTATTTAGTCAAATGGCTCGGCTATGACCCGTCATTCAATTCTTGGATTCCACAGACGGCACTGACCCCCTACACGGACTAGCTTCAGTGGTTCTGATGGAGGAAACTCAGAAGATTAATACGCCTCTGGATGAACCAGACAGTGTTGTTAAGCGACCAAGAACATCCAAGCTGTGGCGTGTATTTGGACGTCGTGTCCCTCGGAGCGAGATTGTCTTCCTTTGTCAGATGCTCCTTATTTATGTGGTGATTGGAGTGTCTCTGTTCAATCTGACAACCGGTCGCGGACCGGATAACTTGTGGGTGGCCCTACTGGGAAGTTGTCTCGGCTACGTGCTTCCTAATCCTTCCATTGATCCACCCTTGGTACAGTAACAACGTCTTCACTCATCATGTTCTACCTGACACTCCCCAGCAACAGCTCCTTGCAGCACTACCCTGACAACAACGCGAGTCACTACTACACAAAACTACCTCAAACAATTGACCTGGGCACCGACTACGAGTGTGGGTTGGCTGAGATTCAGTTTAACAACTCGTATGTAAATGTGGAAAAAGACACGTGTCAGTTTCGAATTTGTGTCCCATTAGGTGTTGTTATTTCTTGTGATACTCTAGTTTTACCAGAGGGGTTGTATGATTCACCTGCTTTTTTTATAGACTCACTAAACCAGCTCTTGGTTGATGTAAGTCTTACGCACTATGTAAGGTTTTATTACACCAAAGCAGCAAAAAAAGTACGTGTTAAATTACTCAAAAATATCTCGCTGTGGATGAGCCCCGAGTTGATGAGAATTTTGAAAACAGATGTCACCCAACAAAGCATCATAGGCCCTGGTCACTTTGACGGTAAAGCTATGATGGACTTACATCAAGATTTTCACGCAATATACGTGTACTGCGATTTGGTGCGCGAAAGAGTGGTCGGAGACACATTAGTCCCATTGTTGCGGACGGTGCCGATTAAAAAGAAGACTGAAGAAGTCGTTCATCATATATTTGAAAAACCCCATTACATGCCACTGACTCGTTGTCAGTTCAACACGGTGGAAATGCTTTTAACAACGGACACGGGAAAACCTATCGCATTTGAGCAAGGGAAGACGGTCGTGACGCTTCATTTTCGTCGTAGACGCACCGACCATTTGTAAAAGATGGTTCGTCTAACCCCTTTCCAGGGCAGTGGAAAACTCTATGAAGATTATTACTGCAGCCAGGTCGGCCACGGTCTCCCCGTGTTTGTAGGAGGAAGAAACTACAGAGGTCATGGCATTGGCAATCTCTTAGGGGGTATTGGTCGAGCCCTTGTACCTCTTTTGAGAAGTGGTGGAAAAGCTCTGCTGAAAGAGGGGGCTAGGACAGGTATGCAGGTGGCTCAGGATGTACTGTCTGGGCGTAGTGTTAAGTCGTCACTCCAGCAGAGAGCTAGCAATGCAGGGAAGCGCTTGTTTCACCAAGCCGTGGGTCGAGTGACAGGCACAACAGCCGCGCCACCTGGAGAACCTGCAAGGAAACGTATAAAATCATCTACACCACACCGCCAAGGTCAGACTGGGAGGCAGAAGAAGAAGAGAAGGAGGGCGACAGCAGCCGATATTTTTGGATAAGCATCATGGCGCTTGCCCACCCTCAGTCATGTGAAAGTGTACATACTGGACTGGATTTGTTTTCTGTACCCCCAACACAGACAGCTGTGCAGGAGGGAATGTTTGTAGAGTATCATCCTCTAGCTACTCTGGCCCCAGGAGCCCCTATTGAGTTTGCCATCAGTGGTGCCACATCCGAGTACCTGGATCTAAGCAACACGTATCTCCATGTGCGAGCTAAAATCACCAAAGCAGACGGAACAAACTTGGAGGCTGACTCCCCTGTGGCTCCTGTCAACTACTGGTTGCACAGCCTGTTTTCCCAGGTGGATATCAGTCTCAATGATACCTTGGTGACCAATTCAGAGAACACCTACCCCTACCGTGCCTACATTGAAGCCACCCTCAACTATGGACGAGAAGCCAAGAAAAGTCACCTCACCAGTGCCATGTATTACCGAGATAGCTCCAACCATCTGGATGATACAGCAGGGGATGACAACTGGGGTTTGAAGGTACGGCGTGAGCAAACCATGCGGAGCAGAGAGGCAGACATGATGGGGCGACTTCATGCTGACATCATGCACCAGGAACGCTACATGATGAACGGCGTGGACGTGAAGATCAGACTCATTCCTTCCAAGAACATCTTCCACCTGATGTCTCCTGACCCCTTTCAGGGTTTCCGCAGTGTCATTACACATGCCTCCCTGTTTGTTCGCAAAGTCAAGTTGAACCCTGCTGTGAGCCTCGCTCACGCCAAAGCACTGGAAAAAGGCACGGCCAAGTATCCTTTGAAAAGGGTCGTGGTAAAGACTTTCTCCATTCCCACAGGCAACCTCAGTGCTGTGCAGGACAACTTGTTTCTGAGTCAGACACCCAACCGCCTGGTGATTGGCTTGGTGGACAGCGCTGCTTTCAACGGACAAGCCTCACGCAATCCCTACCACTTCAAGACACAAGGATTGTCCTTTCTCAGCCTGTACCTAGACGGGAAACAGATTCCCGGCAAACCCCTGACACCGAACTTTGAACAACACCAGTATGTGAGGTCATTCTTCAGTCTCATGACGTCTACGGGTGTCGCCAACAAAGATGCGGGATCTTACATGGAGCTGCGTGATTTTGAACTGGGGTATGCTATCTACAGTTTTGACCTGAGTCCCAGTCTTCTGGATGGAGATCAGTTTGAACTGGTGAAAAGCGGTGCCCTGCGTCTGGAGCTGAAGTTCAACCAAGCCCTTCCAGCGCCTGTGATGGTGATTGTGTATGGTGAAATGGACAGCATGATCGAGATTGATCGCTCTCGCCAGGTCCTGACTGATTTTGCACTATGAACAGCAAAGACATTAGCCGAGTGTTGGGGAGAGACATTCATACCCGACGTGTGTTTCGAGGTGTGTTTCCCAGAGACAGACTCCCACGACAGGTGAATACGCGACGCCCAAGCGCTTTTGTCATCAATACAGATCGCAGTACAGGACCGGGAGAACACTGGGTGTGTGTCTGGTTTGATGGACTGGGACAAGCGGAATATTTTGATAGTTTTGGTTTACCACCCGTGCACCCCGCCATTGAAAACTTTATGCTGAAACACAGTTCAGCCCACGTGTACAACCCACGTCTTTTGCAAGACTTGACGAGTTCAGCCTGTGGCTTGTATGTATTGTACTATGTTTTGATGAAAAGCCGCGGAGCCAGTTTATTTCGAACGCTTCGTGTGTTTTCTCCCAACAGACTTTGGAGTAATGATCGAAGAGTATGGTTTTTGGTCCAACAGCTAAGAAGAAACTGAGGTCGCGTGCATCGTCTTTTGTTTAGGTCTGTAAACTGTTTTATTTCTTTTATTGGGTGTGTCTTGTGTGTGTATGTGTCTATATAAGAAGAAGGGGCGGAATCATCACCACCACTTTCATCTCGTACCCACCAAAGTAGAGAGAGGGTTAGAAGAGTGCTAGTAAGAAAAGAGAGGTACACAAAACAAAAAAAGTCATGCTGGAGACGGCCAGTCCCTCTTTAGAGCAGATGTTGGAAGAATTGGAGGCTGGTATTCTCAAAGTTAAAGATCACCTGCGAAACAGTTTGTTCTTGATGTTTGTTAGTGAGTTAAAACGCGATGTTTGCAAACGCCTTGAAGAAAAAAAGAGAGAAGAAAAAGACTATTCAACACGGTGGACTGTTGACGCCATTAGAACCGTCGCAGATAAAATCTGGGAACACCTAAATCGAGACAAAATTCTTAGTCGTTGGAATGTAGCATTACCCAAGACACATCCAGACGGGGTCTCCTGGTGGTGTTTGCGAGTTGTTGTGTGGAAGTGGACAGAAACGACAGCGTTTCGAAAAAGGGTTATCACTCATGTGACTGAACAACTGCTCTGTGAGTGATGCAACAGAGTGAAAAACGACATAGCATCCCACGTGACCTTAGGCTAACCCAGTGTGGACCCGTTAAAACCAGAATAATCAAGATGTACATGAACCACGAGTGTGTATATAAGACAGGACGGATGTAAAAAGACCACTACAGAGGATTTTTGCGGAGTCGATCATGTCTTCAGGGACCATGAAGCAGCCACCACAGCCGGCTACACGCTACCCGCTAGGTGGAAGCCTTTTTGCCTCAGTAAAAACGTGGAGAGGGGATGTAAAAATCCATATTCGCCACTATGCTGTTCCTACCCGCACCAAAGGTGGGCGTGTTGTCCCCACCCAAAGAGGAGTCACCCTGGACTTGAAAAAGTTTCAGAAACTGCTTAGAGTGCAGAAAAAACTCAAAGAAGACTTCCACCAACAGGTATCTTCTCTGTCACCCACAGAGGAGAAGCAGGAGGAGAAAAAACATCCGAAAAATCACACAGAGTGTCCGCCGTCAGACTACTACTGTTCAACACCATCAACCACAGCCACGGCTTCGACACAAAGCGAGGAATACCCTCAGCAGCTACAGCGACCCCTGTATTCCACATGTCCAGCTTACTGTCCTGCCACAACCGTAAATCCTCTTCCTGTGACACCAAGAAGTGGTTATGAAGTTGACAACTAATCCGGGGACCACCTCGTTCCTTTAAATTGACAATCATGATTTGGATTTTTTGTTTGTTTAATGTATGTGTATGCAAAATGTTAATTTTTTTTTAATATTTTTAATATTCAAAAGACTGCTGTCACTTTTATAATAAAATGATCATATTGGAAAAGTTAATAACTATGTGTCTGTATAACTCTTGAATGCTACCGTGAGCAGTTTTATGTATTGTTTTGTTACTCTTTACGTCTGACTTTTTTACCTTCTTGTTTGGAAGTACTTGTGTAAACGCGCGCGCATGTGTGTGTGTATGTGTGTGTGTGTGTGTGTGTATGTGTGTGATCGGAGGTGTGTGTGATCGGAGGTGTGTGTGTGTGTGTGTGTGTGTGTTTGCACTTACATTTTATTCCCATCACATATATAACCCTACCTCTTACATAGTCTATCAACAACAAAATTAAAAAAATTAAACACCGCAACAACGAAGAAAATAAATATCAAAAACAAAATAATACCTATCTTATCTGGTGTACCTATCAAAACCTTGTATGTAGAACAACCGTTTCTATTTTTAGTGCTGACCAACCAACATGGTCTAGCATGTAAGGTCTTGCGTCTCTGTGGTGCAATGCTCAGACGTGATCAGTCTCTAACCTAACATTATGTATGACTGACTGTAGAACAACTCGTGTTCGGTGTAAAATGTACCTCCGATGTTTATAACACCCACATAAAAAACAACAATCTGAGTCTACTTGTTAAAACTTTTGTTATATGTGTACATCAGCTCCCATCCCTCTCATCAGTCGAGCTAACTTCCACACCCACCCCACACCATTTGTCTAGCACTAATCTAAGCATTAAACCCTAATCAACCCTCGGGGTAGGCAAACCACCTCCTATTAAACTTCTCTAACCGCTGGCCACCTCTGGTGGTTTTATCGGCGAAGGGGCTCCGCAAAGAGTAGGGATACCATTTTTATTACCTTATCCTGACACCTCCCCTGACAGGGCACCAAACTACATAGCTATTAAAGAGAGAGGGCTCCGCGAAGCGCGGAGAAAATGGGGGGAATTACTGCTTTTTATTGGTGCTTACCCCAGCTGGAGTGGTCATTAGTACCGAGCAACAGGTACAGGCACATGAAATCACATGACAAAATATAAAACGCAATAAACCGTTTATCCGAAATATCTCCTTATCACTACTTAAACACAGGCACCTTAACCTATAACCTTCTATCAAAATACGGCTGCGCGGCTGCGCAGCTGCGCAAGGCCTGAGGCATACCTCTTCCTTACTACTAGTGTGATATGTGCCGCAAAGTTTCTCAGCACTCATCGGAATATGGGGAAGATGCACACACCTACAAAGTTTTTGTTCTATGCACGCTCAGCTCACATAGGATCTTGAAATAAAAAATGTACACATTATCAGCAAAGTTTTTGTACACTGCATGTTCAAAGTCAGGAATGAATCAGGGTCTCCCTGAAGACTGGGTCTTGCCACCTGATGACCTGTGCTTTCGCAAAAATGGCCTGGTCAAAAACGAGGACAATGTGTTGCAGTTCCAGTTCCCTTGAAACCTGAATGTATGGCAAGAACCGTCGATGTGTCTGTTGGACTGCTGACTATCATAGGCAGGTATCGAACCTGTAAAACAGACAAAGGAAAACATACAAGCGGGGTACAAGAGCATAATTGTGCTTGAAGTAGATACAAAGAACGACAAGTTTGTTTGTGTGAGTACGTGTAAATGAATGTTTGTTTAAAATAATAACACATTTTGGTTGCTTGTGTTAAAAAAAAATTATAACATTTTATTTGTGTGCCTGTGCTAGGAACATAGATAAAAGAAACACCTTTAAGGATCCAGTGTTTAAAAAACCCACAAACAGACATGTCCAATAAAGTGGAAGGGTAAAAAATAAAAAAATAAACATTTAGGTGTATACATGTTTCTCTTCAGTTATTTTGTTAGACAGGTACCCAATCTGTACAACATATTACACAGGAAAACGTGCAAG
>NC_090254.1:43171153-43173193 GCF_037325665.1 Littorina saxatilis | reverse complement strand
AGAGCGATAGACGTGCACGTGAATGCCCCTCGTCCCTCCCCTTTCCCTCTGACACTCCCCCCCCCCTACTACCACCACCACCAAGAAAACTGCGATCATATCAAATAGGTAACGAAACACCAATATTAAACTCAACAAAGCTCAATGAAAGACGACTAAGCTGTACTCGTTACCGGTTTCAAAGTAAGCAGAATTGTGCAGTGAATGTCTCCAGAGTAATGATATGGATCTTCTGATGGTTTCAGTTGTTTCGATTTGACACAGTGTCGTAATTGTATGTGTTGAACACGCCACGGGTTCTGGCGAGTTGGGGCCATTACGTATAAGTCATGCATTCATATTGCGATTTGTTAGACTTCAATCAACTTCAAGCCTGCGTTTGAAATAAGTTTGTGTCATCGTGTGTACTTTTGTCCAATTAAGACCTAGATATGTCAGGCTAAAAACAAAATCAATCTTTGGGATTCCCCGATCGACCCTATCTTTTTCTCCCGACCCTGCAACTTTTTTCAAGCCTTAAAAAAAAAAATAGGACAAAATTCGATTTCGCAAATATCAACAGAAAAATAATGTGCTCTTCTTCTACACCCAAGGGACACAGCTCGAAGGATTCCCTGCCAATAGAAAGGCACACGCGCCTGTATAAAACTAACTTCAATCCCAAATAAGTTACAGGCCTACCGACTTTTTTTCTTTTCTTTTTTCGTGTCATCCGAAACAAAGAATTATTTTTACGCGGGAGGGGGGGGGGAGGGGGGATTAAGGCAGAAAGTCTTTTGGAAGTAATTTCTTCCTCTTCAGATATCTGTCAAAACTCCACATCAGCAAAAATAATGACACACAGTGTCAAAGGAAATATGGATACATACGTGTTGTCGCTGTTTCACAAATGCTCTTGACGTGGATCAATACTATTGCTCAGAACTAAATAAGTAAATGATAAGTAAATAAGTAAATACATAAATATATGAGTAAATATGATTGCGCATGGTAGTTTCCTCTGTTGCGGAAACTGTGAAACCAAAACTTCGCGACCGACACTCTTCAATCGGTCACACGAAATGCGGTGTGACAACAGAACACGCAATGTCAGATAGACTAACCAGAGCTATCTAAAACGACCTAAAGCTAAACAACAAGTACTAAAGGAATCATAGAATAGTTAATAATAATACAGGGATGGCTTAATCGGCCGCCCGATCACCAGGGACTAGTAAAACAAAAACCGGTTGGGTTGGCCAGTAAAAATTCTGGTCAAATGCAAAACAACTTTCGGTGGTACCATCGGGTTTCGAAGTCATATTAACACTGGGAAAGCCTGTTCATCGCTGACCACAGCCCGGTTGTCTATCGAATCACCGCGAGTGTGTGTGTGTTTCTGACAGTCACAATAGTAGTGTGTGGTATGTACCGGGCTAGTGAAATGTGTGGCGGGCTAGTGAATTTCTTGAAGTTACTAGCCCGGCTGGCGAGTGACATTTGTGAGATTTGACCATCCCTGTAATGGGATTAAAATAGAATAGTAGGCAGAGAGTGTTTGTTTGTTTGTTTGCTTAACGCCCAGCCGACCACGAAGGGCCATATCAGGGCGGTGCTGCTTTGACATATAACGTGCGCCACACACAAGACAGAAGTCGCAGCACAGGCTTCATGTCTCACCCAGTCACATTATTCTGACACCGGACCAACCAGTCCTAGCACTAACCCCATAATGCCAGTCGCCAGGCGGAGCAGCCACTAGATTGCCAATTTTAAAGTCTTAGGTATGACCCGGCCGGGGTTCGAACCCACGACCTCCCGATCACGGGGCGGACGCCTTACCACCAGGCCAACCGTGCCGGTACACGAGACGCTATACAACTGCTTAATTGAATACAAGAAGCTTAGAGTTGGAGCCATTATTAACATGGGGAGTACTCCATATTGGCTGGTGACTAATGACCATTTTGACCGAGTGCTCTCCGTGGGGCGTGACTGAGGGAGTGAAGTGACGGGTGGCTGATTTGCTGCTGGGTGTCCTGTGGAATTGTCGAGTGTTGG
>NC_090254.1:43158653-43168653 GCF_037325665.1 Littorina saxatilis | reverse complement strand
TCGGAAAACAAACCCCGATCGAAATGCTCATGTTTGCTACGACTACGAGTGAAAATGCACTCTGTGCCGAGTCCGTGTTTGTCGTCATTGACACTCGAGGTTGCGTTTACGAAAATACCCGATCCAGCCGGTGTACCTATTTACGGAAAATGGCGCTAACAGCGGAAAGTTCATCAATATAATACTACGGCATGGTAATGCGAAGATCAGGCATGATCCCTACATTCGCACACCGGGCACTGTATTGCGTAGGTTAGGCTATGAATGTCAGGCTCTTTCTCCTCGCAAAGTTTATGAACAAATAAAACTAGGAAGCGACATCAAAGCAATGCCAAAGGACTTGAAACAGGTTCAGAATAGGAAGGATAGGGAAAAACGCGAAACATACAGCGAGACAGACACAGGCAACATCAAGACAGAAAGACAGGTTAGATGACTGCTCATTTCAAAAAACAACAATTTAATAAGACACCACTATAGAGAGAAAAAATATATATAACTCATAAACCACGTCTAAAATGTTTTGTGCGCTGTCTTTTGAATGCATTGTTCAAGCCTGCGGGCTGTCACCCTCACAGTAAAGACGTGTACGCCTATCATAATGCCGCTCACAACTCCAAAGAAAACTTAACATCAAAGTAAAGTCAAGCGAACACTCACTGGCTTGCAAACAACAAACCATGCTGTAAATAAATCGTGTCCCTTGTTTGGCGCAACGAGGGAAACTAAAATCAGGGAGAATAAGAGATCAGTATGATTCATTGCAGTCAGGGAGGAAAAGGGTGTTGATTTTTGTCAGCACGCGAGGTACAAGAATCGTCATTAAGGCTGGAGCACACTTTGGAAAGTACGTTGGAGTAGCCTCCCTTCTTCGTTGGAGTAGCCTCCCTTCCCGGATTTAGAACGCGTTTCGTGTCGTAACAGATTATCCACTTACTAGCCATATCCGTATGCAAAATAATGAAATAAACATTAGGAAATGGCAGACGTTTACAAATATCGACATTCTCTATCAGTGCAATAAAAAACAATCGTTAGAACTTGCATTTACGACATGTCGTACGTGAGAACGTGTCAGTAAACAAGCACTTTTTGCCTGGCTGAAGAACCCCACGAGTCAAGCTAAAACAGACGACAAGTAATGGAAAGCAGTCTGCGGATAAACATAACAAACTACTGATGAAAAAGTGTGTTCATCCCTGCTCTGGATAAAAGACATCGGACTGATGACAACGTGGCAGCGTTCACGCGAAAAGATTTTTTTTCAGATTATCGCTTCTACATTTTATTGCACGTACTTGGGGCAGATCTGAATTTCTGAAAGATGACAAATCGGTCTTGTGAGTTGAGAACCACATGTTCTTTGCCGACAGAAATCACGATGGGACAAGATGCAGATTGTGTTGAAGAGATGTTTGCAGATTATCGCATCTACATTTTATTGCTCAGATCAATGCACGTAGTTGGGGTAGATCTGAATTTCGCAATGGAAGACGACAAATCCGTCTTGTGAGTTAAGAACCACATGTTCTTTGGCGGCAGAAATCACTATGGGACAAGATGAGGATTGTGTTGAGGGGCTAATACTGACTGACTTTAGATGAAGAGTTCCTAGACCTGGTTTTTGTAGAGGCATCATGATGATATCCTGGGTTGGTTTTTTTTACGTTCTTGGTGACAACGCGCCAGAATCGCACGAAGATCGAACTCTCGAAGAAAACAAGTTTATCGCTGAACATCGGAAATGTGAAAGTATTGCTCTTCCTGTCTGACCAGTCTCCCCGTTAAATCCACAGGCTACATTATTTATCAGGTAACTTACCAAACCGGTGTGTATGTGTGTGTGTGTGTGTGTGTGTGTGTGTGTGTGTACACCGGATTACCACCATCAACGCACCCTTTTGGACTTTTCTACTATGCCTGCTGTGACATTCACGAGGATTATTGTGATTCTTGGACAATCGTGTGCCTATGCTGGACTTGCAGGAAGACAAACGGTGCCGGAACGGTATACGTGCTGCCAAGTGTGCACGTCCAGAGCGCAGTGTGAACCGAGAGTGAGTGTGTCATTGTGTGGAAGTTTTGCTTGATTGATTTATTCATGATTTAATTTGCTTTTTGGTTCAATAGTAAAATCTGTGTACGTTATACTTTGTATTTTGTGGTGTGATTCGCCCGAGTGCGAGACCCCCATCCCCGAACGCCTCTGTGGGTGGAATTGTATATATATATACTTGTGTAACGTGAGTGTGTAGATGAGAATGTGAAAGTTGCTTTGGACCCAGATACACACACTGACACAGCAGACACCAACGCAACAGCTAAGTTTCAGCCTGACAAAGAAATTCGAGTGACACAGCTAATGGCTGTACTTGTTATTTCTCTATTAAAACAAATGTTTCAAGATCTTTTGGCCAAAACAAATAAATTGTCTGTTTCTATTAACATGGCTAAAAAAAATAGGGTAGGTAGGTAGGTGTTTTTGTTGTTGTTGTTGCCAGGATAGAATTCTTGAAAATAACTAAATGACACAAAGAGACAAGACTCGCTATAGATAGATTTATAAAAACAAAAACAAATGTGACAAAGGATATAAAATGATTGTTTTACCTGGTCTGGAATCTTCAGTAGTAATTGCATAAAAAAGTCTGATATATCAATTATCATGTTAACTTTTTCTTAAAATGGGTGCGTTAAATCCTAGTCTGTTTGTTTTTAATGCACTAAGCAATCCTTCGACTGACAGAAAAGATGTACATGTATTTTAAAAATGTCCAGTTGCTTTTACTTATTTTTCTAATTGGAAGAGAATACAAATTATGCACTCTTTTCTGTTCAAATGGGTAGAGGGCGGGGGTAGTAAAAGGATCACAGTTCAAGATTTTGCGCGACAAGAGGTGTGTTTCTTTTAACTGTGATAAAGAGTGAAAACTCAACTTGGTATCTAACACTATTTCTGAACACTGTGACCACTTTAGCACTTTTTTTCTTCTTTTTTTTCTGTCTTCCAAACTTCTAATTCAACTTCAAAAATGATTAAAAAAAAGGGTTTTTTTCTTCTGAAATCTACAGTTAAATCACTATTTTGGATATTCTATTTTGCTTCCCTATTTATCTTCTTAAGTTTTTGATCATCTGATTACCTTGCTTTCCTATTTGGAAGATAATATGCACTCTTTTCTGAAAAATGGGTAGGGGGTGGGGGTAGTAAAAGCATCACAGTATAAAATTTTGTGCAACAAGAGGTGTGTTTCTTTTAACTGTGATGAAGAGGGATAACTCAACTTGGTATCTAACACTAGTTCTGAACACTGTAACCACTTTAGCACTTTTAATTTATTTGTTCTGTCTTCCAAGCTTTAAATTCAGCTTATAAAATGAGTAAAACAGTGTGTGTTTTCTGAATTCACCAGTTAAATCACTCTGTTGGATGTTGTTTTTTGCTTCCCTCTTTCTGTTCTGAAGTTTTTTATCATCTGACTACCTTGCTTTTCTATTTGGAAGATAATATGCACTCTTTTCTGAAAAATGGGTAGGGGGTGGGGGTAGTAAAAGCATCACAGTTCAAGATTTTGCGCGACAAGAGGTGTGTTTCTTTTAACTGTGATGAAGAGGGATAACTCAACTTGGTACCAAACACTATTTCTGAACACTGTTACCACTTTAGCACTTTCATTTTTTTTTCCTCTGTCTTCCAAGCTTTAAATTCAGCTAATAAAATGAGTAAAAAAGTGGGTTTTTTTCAGAATTCACCAGTTAAATCACTATGTTGGATGTTCTATTTTGCTTCCCTATTTCTGTTCTTCAGTTTTTGATCATCTGACTACCCTGCTTTTCTATTTGGTAGATAATATGCACTCTTTTCTGAAAAAATGGGTAGGGGGTGGGGGAAGTAAAAGTATCACAGTTCAAGATTTTGCGCGACAAGAGGTGTATTTCTTTTAACAGTGATAAAGAGGGATAACTCAACTTCGTATCTAACACTATTTCTGAACACTGTAATCACTTTAACACTTTTAATATATGTTTGTCTGTGTTCCAAGTTTCAAATTAAGCTTCAAAAATGGGTAAAAATAATGGTTTTCTCATAATTCACAGGTTAAATCATTATGTTGGATGTTCTATTTTGCTTCCCTCTTTCTCTTCTTTAAGTTTTTGATCATATGACTACCCTGCTTTTCTATTTGGAAGATAATATGCACTCTTTTCTGAAAAATGGGTAGGAGGTGGGGGTAGTAAAAGCATCACAGTTCAAGATTTTGCACGACAAGAGGTGTGTTTCTTTTAACTGTGATGAAGAGGGATAACTCAACTTGGTATCAAACACTATTTCTGAACACTGGAACCACTTTAGCACTTTAAATTTTTTTTCTTCTGTCTTCCAAGCTTTAAATTCAGCTAATAAAATGAGTAAAAAAGTGGGGTTTTTTCAGAATTCACCTGTTAAATCACTATGTTGGATGTTCTATTTTGCTTCCCTATTTCTGTTCTTAAGTTTTTGATCATCTGACTACCCTGCTTTTCTATTTGGTAGATAATATGCACTCTTTTCTGAAAAAATGGGTAGGGGGTGGGGGAAGTAAAAGTATCACAGTTCAAGATTTTGCACGACAAGAGGTGTATTTTTTTTAACAGTGGTAAAGAGGGATCACTCAACTTGGTATCTAACACTATTTCTGAACACTGTAATCACTTTTAATATATGTTTGTCTGTGTTCCAAGTTTCAAATTAAGCTTCAAAAATGGGTAAAAAAAATAGTTTTCTCATAATTCACAAGTTAAATCATTATGTTGGATGTTCTATTTTGCTTCCCTCTTTCTCTTCTTAAGTTTTTGATCATCTGACTACCCTGCTTTTCTATTTGGAAGATAATATGCACTCTTTTCTGACAAATGGGAAGGGGGTGGGGGTAGTAAAAGCATCACAGTTCAAAATTTTGCGCGTTAAGAGGTGTATTTTTTTACAAATTGGTAAAGAGGGATAACTCAACTTGGTATCTAACACTATTTCTGAACACTGTAATCACTTTAACACTTTTAATCAATGTTTGTTGGTGTTCCATGCTTCAAATTGAGCTTCAAAATGGATACAACAGGATTTTTTTCCGAATTCACAAGTAAAATCACTACGTTTAATGTTCTATTTTGCTTCCCTATTTCTCTTCTTCAGTTTGTGATCATCTGATTGTTATTTTGTTTACATTTTCACAATACAATGTTGCAACTTATTCAGTAGTGTTTGCGTGAAAAAATCTGATACCTATGCTTAAACTTCAGTCGTCATCTTAAAATTTTGCGCGTTAAGCCCTTTATATTTTGTATTTTCCTGATAAAGCAAACATTGAACTAACAGAAAAAGTAACTTTTAAAACTACCTAATCACTTTGAAATTGGGCCTCCAAAGTGTTCTCCAGCCTTAATACAGTCCTACGAACGACGAAGCTCAAAAGACGTGTTTATTCAAGGGAGCAACGGAGAACGAAAAGTGGAACAGAGAGAGCGCGCGAAAGAGAGTGAGAGAGAGAGAATTGAATTGAATTGAACTTTATTTAACAAGGATTAAGATTTAAGGCTACGCCTTTTCTTATAATATGTCCTTCGGGCGCATAGACACACAATTATATGATTAAAAAATTAAAAATTAAAAAGTTAAAAAGTTAACCAACAAAAGGAGGTCGGAAAACGTCAGCACGTGATAATAAAGATGATGATGATGATGATGATGATGATGATGATGATGATGATGATGACGATGATGATGATGATGATAATGATGATGATGAAGATGAGGCATGAAGAGCATACATATGTGCTTATTCATAAAATCAAATGCATACTATGCAGGTAATTATCAATACAAGCTGGTAGCAATAGAACATGTAGCAATAGTACAACAACAATATGTTCAGAATATACAATGCACAGCATATCTTTGACGTAATACTAAGTGTGGTAAATCAAAAGGCGTTAAACTACTCAGACATTAAGTGGTTTTTAACACATTTTTTTTAAACTTTTTAATGACTTTAAGTGCTTAAAGGATGATGGAAATGAATTCCAAACTGAAGTACCCGAAAAAGCAAGACTGGTCTTATACAGGTCAATTCGTGGAATCGGTGGGATCAAGTTGACCGACCCATATCTGTGGGTAGTTTTATTAAATAACAAGAAATTCCTCCGAGGTAGGAAAAACACCCCCGTTGGTCAAAGGGAAATAACCATTCTCACTGCCACCAACTGAGAAGGTTATTTCCCTTTGACCATTAATATGTCCCGCTATAAGTCCTTGTAGAATCTTAATCCACCAATAACTCCCTAACCGTGTGTTTGACTGGTCCCAATTTTTGTAAGGACCGTCTCAGGAATGTATAGAACCTGTTCACCAAGTTTGGTGACGATCGGTCCGTTCATTCTTGAGATCTATATGCGAACACAAACACACACCCAAACAAACAAACAAACACATCGAGCGAAACCTATACACACCCCTATACCGGGGGTGTAATGATGTAATGTAAATCGGCACTTTACCGTAATACAATGTATGCATGAAAATGGCTTTGTTTAACTTGAGATGCTTTTCCAGTGTTGAGGCATTATCATTTACGATGAGTTTGGCCGAGCGACGATAGAGAGAGTCTAACTTTTTTCAGGTGGACATCACTGCTGCCATCCCAGAGCGTCAAAACATAATTAATGTGAGGCATTACATGAGCATGGTGGAACATTTCCAGAGTCATTCTGTCCGTAAATTGCTTTTACTTGGATAGGAGGAAAACGTTCTTGGCTACTTTCTTGCAAATATGCTGTGATTGTGCCTGCCACTTTGAATTCACAATCAATAATTACCCCTAAAACGCGATGCTGTTGAACTTGTTCAATTGATTGAGAGAGAGAGAGAGAGAGAGAGAGAGAGAGAGAGAGAGAGAGAGAGAGAGAGAGAGAGAGAGAGAGAGAGAGAGAGAGAGAGAGAGAGAGAGAGAGAGAGTAAGAGAGAGTAAGAGAGAGAGACAGAGAGACAGAGAGGAGAGAGAGAGCGAGAGAAAGAGCGAGAGGGAAAGAGAGGACAAAAGAGAGAGAGAGAGAGCGAGAGAGAGAGAGAGAGAGAGAGAGAGAGAGAGAGAGAGAGAAAGGGAGAGAGAAAGGGAGAGAGAAAGGGAGAGAGAAAGAGAGAGAAACAGTAGAGAGGGAGAGAGAAAGAGGGAACACGGTCTCGAACTCGAACATGTTAATACGTAGAGGTTACATGCCGAGTCTCAGTGATTATTAAAAATAATGGTCGAAGTTGGCGGATCATGAAAAATGCGAGCTTCAGCGAGCTTTTTCATGACCGCGAACTGAGACCATTATTTTTAATAATCACTGAGACGAGGTTTGTAACCTCTTTATTCCTCCTTTCTTCAGTTATTCAAAGAAAAGAGGAGTTTTTGTGCGAAAGTTTGATCGAATTTTATTTACTCAACCAGTCAACCTGCGCAAGGCGATCGATCAATGCGCGGTTGTATAGTTCCGTGCAAATCATTCCATTCTGTTAACACTTCTTGTCAGTTTCCCTGTTTTGGACTAAAAATCAAGTAAACAGATACATGTATGTTGTTATTCTGCTGTGGCGGTAAAGGCAGATATTGTGTGTTCTGTTCATGTTTTGGTATCGCTTAGGATAATGTTCTTTCGTCAAATGGGACTAGCAGACGAACTTTTGCACCCGTGTTCCAACGCTAAAAACTGTATGAAGTTCAGTTTTCTGGGGAAAATAGTGTATGAAACCGATTTATGTTCTTTAAATTTATGAGATGTGTGCATTTGGTTGCGTGTGCTCTGTTTATAAAATGAAATATTGTTGAAAACTGACCGTCAGATTGCAATCTGTTGTCGAAGAAACGGAGTGCAAAGAAATTTGAAAGGGGAACTAATCTTGTCGGTAGACAAAGTATGAGAGTTACTTGCCTTGGGAATTTGCTTGTGTTGAACGTTTGTGCACAGCAGATCTAGATTCAGAAAACAACCGAACTCATGGATTTTATATGGAGATTCATGTGTTCAAGCCTGTAGTTGTTAATTTAAATGCGGTATGTTTGTATTGTTTGCTCCAGAGATGTATACTTCGTACATTAGAGCGTTCGGAACTTTTTAGTCGCAAAAGTAGTACCGACACAGAACAGCTTCTCAACCCATTGCGCTATCGAGGATTCAGGCTGTTGCTGGCTCGTTATTTGTTTGGTTGCTGGGTGTTTATCGAAAAATAACTAGCTCTACAAGTTTACAGAGGTAAAGAAGCAGAGGGGGGAATAATAACAGCTATTGTGTTTTCAGCGTAGCAATAGGGCCCGATATTTAGACGAGACAAGTATAATGCCGACGAGTCGAAGACGAGTCGCATTATACTTGTTCGAGTCTAAATATCGGACCCTATTGCTACGATGAAAACACAATAGCGTTTATATAGCTATTCTGACATTAAATTCTGTGTTAAAATCATGTTTTTGTCAGCAACAAGTACCAGAATGGTCCATGTCGTTGATTGCAGACGACGGGTCCCTTTCCGCATGAAGCCACGGAAATAACCGAACATTGAAAAACCCTCGGACATGTATTACGGAGAAAACTCGAGATAACCGTATGCTTAACATTACGTCAATATGTTAGGAATCATATGACGTCATGACGTATCATGCTTGCCTACGTAGATTGTATGTTCGAAAGTCTGACTTCTGTTGGGAATTCGCGTGGTGAAGACTGCGGTAAATCTGTAGATGATAAGAGAACAAGGATTGTCTCAGAAGAAACGACGAAATGTTTCAGACATGTAACTTCATTTCAACATAGAGAATACTACATGGCTTGCTGTGTCGTACCAGATTTACACGAGTTGTTTTTTTAAATATTGAACTGCGAGCGAAAGCGAGCTGTTCACTATTTGAAAAAGCAACGAGTGTAAATCTGGTACGACACAGCAAGCCATGTAGTATTCTGTTTATCCTACATACTGTACGTACTTGTATTTTACTGAAAATGTCCTGCAGTCGAGGCAGCTAAATTGAAGACGCTTGGTTTTGGAACCTCGATCTCTTCTAAAGCCTCGTGCAATTTATTACGTCAAAGTAAAGAAACGTCCCTCTGAAAGTGTGGCGTGGCGTGTTAGTTCTAAAATTTCATCGAGGGTAATTAGCGAGCGCATTTTTTTTCTATAATGACGTTTGTCTCGGTGACTTTGGCATCATAAGCAGTGGAAAAACAGGTCCCTGCCAGACTTGCTTGACATGACCTCATTTACATGATAATTATTATCTCACGAGTGTCTCTCTCACGTATGTGGGATAAATTGCACTATACAATGGACGTTCTATGTGACAGGAGAGTTTGCTGATTTTGTGTTAAACATTGGAGAGATCGTCTGCTAGAATCAGAGATAGGTCGCTTCAGATAGCAGCTTCGGGAAATTTGCAAGGTTTGTTGCCTGCTAAAAAACTGGATTTTACACGTAATGTATGTCATGTACAGTAAGCAACAACAAAAACACACACAAAGCAAATGGCATCGTCTGTCGACTAGCCACAGAAACAAACCTGGCGAGGTATGCGTGTACTTTATACACGTGGAAGAAACCGGAACCATGCGTCTTTGTTATTGCCGATATCGTTTGGATATCAGAAAAATGGCCAACTTCCGTAACGTTATGCTTTGATGATCGGAAAAGGGATGTGTGAGACCATCCTATCACAGCCCCTGAATTCCCCCACGTGTCCATCAGAATAGATATATAGAGGGATAATAGCGTTAGGTCCATAATGACGGTCCTTCTTTACAGAGAGAGAGAGAGAGAGAGAGAGAGAGAGAGAGAGAGAGAGAGAGAGAGAGAGAGGGAGAGAGAGCGAGAAAGGGAGAGAGAGAGAGAGAGAGGGAGAGAGAGAGAGAGAGAGAGAGAGAGAGAGAGAGAGAGAGAGAGAGAGAGAGAGAGAGAGCGAGAGCGAGAAAGGGAGAGAGAAAGAGAGAGAGACAG
>NC_090254.1:43123653-43156153 GCF_037325665.1 Littorina saxatilis | reverse complement strand
GGAAGGATGACGAGAGGGGTGGGGGTTTGCTGGTGGCAGTTGCACCACATTGACAAGAACAGTAGAAGTTGACCGGGGTTGTTAAAGGTTCTTGGGTGCGACAGAACGAATTGGGGTTCGTGCACCAAAGGCACCCATGACACCCATGACACCCATGACACCCATGACACCCATGACACCCATGACACACATGACACCCATGGCACCCATGACACCCATGACACCCATGACACCCATGACACCCATGACACCCATGACACCATGACACCCATGACACCCATGACACCCATGACACCCATGACACCCATGACACCCACTTTTCCCTATTTTACCCAGCCACTTTTAACTTTTATGGAATACTTAATAAACCCGCAGTGCTCCCAAAACCTTAGTACATTTCTCTTATCAATAGAACTCGAAACCATTCCAATTCTGCTCATAGAGGCGCAAGCTGCATGCTGAGTTCTGTTTTGTATCCATGATTCAAGAGATGCTTTTAGACCCCCCCACCCCTCCCCTAAGCCCCTAGCGCTTAATTCAAATTACAGGGCAAAAAAAAGAAATACGGTCAGTACGATTACGTTTTTCTTAAATAAATTTAAATGTATTTTCAGGGGCTTATGTGGCTTTTTATTCGCCGGACCTCGTGCGAGCCGTGTACTTTGGACGTCCGACTTTAGGAACGGAAAAGTGTGCGTCAACGAGCGAAGATCAAGGCATACGAACACGGTTACTCATAACAAAAAAATGCCCACCCTGTACAGAAAGCACACAGGCTGCTGAATGTTGGTATGTGTCCAAGTGGGGTAAGGGCTTCATGCAATGTAAAAGCCTGTCCAGATCCGCCACCAAGTGGAAATATTGCCCCTGAAATAGTATCCTATATAAATTATTTGATAACTGTTACCAAAAAAAAAAAAAAAAAAAATGTTACCAACATCTTTATTGCTGGTATGTGTCCACGTGGAGAGGGCTTCATGCAATGTAAAAGCCTGTCCAGATCCGCCACCAAGTGGAAATATTGCCCCTGAAATAGTATCCTATATAAATTATTTGATAACTGTTACCAACATCTTTATTGCTGGTATGTGTCCACGTGGAGAGGGCTTTATCCTATGAAAAAGCCTGTCCAAATCTGCCACCAAGTGGACGTATTGCCACTGTGTTAGTAACCCCTGTAAAATATGTGTTAATTGTTGCCAAAATATTAATTGCTGGTATGTGTCCACGTGGAGAGGGCTTTATCCTATGGAAAAGCCTCTCCAGATCTGAGATGGTGATCCTACTGTACACACGGGAAGGCAGCTTGTTCAAAATCCGCAATGACTCCATAATCCTGAGTCCTGAGTTGTATAAATGTACTTTGCCAATAAGCTCCCCTGGAATTCTTTTGTCACCGAGAAGGAAAAAAGCTGTAAACGCAGACTTGGACTTCTGCGAGCCGATTTCAAGGATGGCCGAATCTATTTTTCCCTCCAAAAGTTCCCTTTCACCTAAAAGAATACGTTATTTTTCCTTCGTTTCACAAGCACTTCTTGAACCTATTTGACGATTTCGAAATGGAGAGAATTTCAGGCCATAAAAATCGTATTACGAACGGCCAGCTTATCAAATAAGAAAAAGCCAAGCCACCTTTGTTGAAATCCTCAAATCATGTGAACATAAACGCGGAGAGATCAATATTTCACTTTTAGTTAAGCATCCAACAAATATTAAAAAAAATACTCAAATCGTGAATTGTGTAAGTATTTACACTTTTTCGCAGACACATGCATGTTTGTGACACATTTAACGGTTTTGCTTTTGGTGTTTTTTAATTTCAAAACTCGCCATTTGTGACCCTCCACCACGGGATGAGTCGCATGTCACCTTTGCATGATTTTCATATTTTTACATTTTCCTAAAGAGTTTTTTATGCTCTATCCAGTGGTGCAACCCGTTTTAGAAAAGAGCGAAAACTGTTTGAGTTATAAGTCTGTGACTAAGGTGATCCTCACACTGTTACCAGACACTCCCTGGACTTATATTAAGCCTAGCGCAGAACCGCGCGAGGTGACATGCGACTCATTTCGTGGTGGAGGGTCACATTTCATAAACAAAGGGGAAACAATCCATTATTTATCCCATTGACTACACTTGATGGACAGAATCACATGTTTCAACATCGGGGGAAAACACAGCATAGTGACATTGGGGTCTGAAGCAACTAAACATATCACAATGGGCATGCACAGTTAGACAGAAAGCAATTTTTTTTTAAATTTCCGAAAGAGTAAAATTCAAAATATAAAAAAGGATTTACAAATGTAAACATTTTTGTCTACCAACGAAGCGGTAGAATCATTGGTGTTCGACAGGGATGGCGCACCTGAAAAGGATCGGCGTAGCAGAGTCGGCATTGTGCGATTGTGGGGCGGCCGACCAGACAGTAGAACATGTATTGAATACATGCACAAACTTCACTCTGCTGCGGAACCAGATCTGGCCAGAAGGAGCTACACTGGAGACCAAGCTCTGGGGAACGTCAGAAGACCTGAAAGCGACGTTCCAGTTCACGACAGCAGCGGAACTACGACCCTAGACACAACCGTCGAACGCAGAAGAAGAAGAAGACAGGGATGGCCAAATCGTTCGCCCGGTCGCCAGGGGCGAGTAAAAAATCCGCCGGGCTAGTAGAAAGCGCCTGGCAACTCGCCCGGCTGGCCAGTGAAAATACTGGTCAAATGCAACATTTTTGGTTGTATTATCAAGTCTCAAATCAGATGGAGCAACTTTGGTATGCACCGGGCCAATGAAATTTCGGGCGGGCTAGAGACTCTTGCAGTTACTCGCCCGGCTGGCGAGTTAACATTTTGGGATTTGGCCATCCCTGTTCAAGCTGGACAAAATTGAATGGACACATGATATTACTATATTGATTCAAAGGCCAAACATTGTCTTTCTATGAAGAGGTTACACACGCATTAATGCGTGAAATCGGTTCAAATCATTCAAAATATCGAACTCTGGTTCTGCACAAAGTTAACTCAGACTGAAAAGGTAATCTTTTGTCAAAAGACACAATGGCCAACCCGCTTTCATTTCACTCTTGATTTATAAGGTCAGACACGTTTACGGCGTAATTATGCTATGCTGCTCAAGCATGCAAAACAGTCGTATATTGCTCGGGGAACGCTGCTTTTTGATATCCCACATGGCGATATAATAATTTATACCACAATTTTGGACTTAGCCAAGAAGCTTCAGTTTTAATGACCCTGTTACACGACACTTGAGATTGACGAAGTTCTCAAATGTCGTATAGTGGTGTTCTTTTATTCTACGTGGCCCGTCTTCACAGCAGCAGACAAAAACTCGTCAAATTGAGTTCGAGGATTTATTTAGCATTCCATATATACAACTGCACATCGTAGCAGAACTCAAAGTAGAAGCCTTTAACATACAAATCGCGCTGGCCTATATAGCAAATACTCAATCTCGAGAATATTCCAGACCGAACATGATACAACTGAAATTATATAAACCGTCCATGGAATAGTGACATTCTCTGTGACGTACCATCAAAAGCGTCGACGCACTTAATCCGAGCGAACGCCACGAACCCACGACTCAAAACAACGTGGTAAACAACTTGTTTTGACAGGACAAGAAAGTTCACCTGCATTCTCGTCCAAACATAAATATTGTGTTTACAAAATATAATATCTAAATGTAATATAATGTGTGTATGTATGTGTGTGTGTCGGGGTGTGTGTGTGTGTGTGTGTGTGTGTGTGTGTGTGTGTGTGTGTGTGTGTGTGTGTATATGTGTGTGTGTGTGTGTGTGTGTCGGTGTGTGTGTGTCGGTGTGTGTGTGTGTGTCGGTGTATGTGTGTGTGTGTGTGTCGGTGGGCGTGTGTGTGTGCGTGTGTCGGTGTGTGTATGTGTGTGAGTGTGTGTGTGTGAGTGTGTGTGTGTGTGTGTGTGTGTGTGTGTGTGTGTGTGTCGGTGTGTGTGTCGGTGTGTGTGTGTGCTAACTGACATATTTTAAACTCATGTCGAACCAATTTGCCCCGTTTAGATTCTTTGGGCAACAAAAAAGAAACAAATAGCCGGCACGGTTGGGAAGGTGGGTGGTGGTGCAGGGAGGCGGGGGAGGGAGGTTCATACTGACTACCCTAGCTAAATGATATACGATACCAATACATGGTGGTGCAGGGAGGCGGGGGAGGGAGGTTCATACTGACTACCCTAGCTAAATGATATACGATACCAATACATGGTGGTGCAGGGAGGCGGGGGAGGGAGGTTCATACTGACTACCCTAGCTAAATGATATACGATACCAATACATGCACAGCCTGGGGGTAACCTCGCGAGTAAGAGTCAAATGCTACATATGACAGATATAGTTATAAAGTCACCGAGACAATGTCTTTTTTCAGTTTCTTGGTGGAGTTGTAGAAAAAGGGACAGGTCTGAAGATTACAGAATGTTATTTACGTGACGTTATTATTCGCGTTATGACGTCTTCTCAAACTGTGTTCCACTTTTGACGTAAGAGATTTCACTTCGGAAGAGTGCGTGGGGGTGGATGTAGTTCAGTCAGTAGCGCGCTGGATTTGTATCCAGACTATCCAGTTGGCCGCTGTCAGCGTGAGTTCGTCCCCACGTTCGGCGAGAGATTTATTTCTCAGAGTCAACTTTGTGTGCAGACTCACCTCGGTGTCCGAACACCCCCGTGTGTACACGCAAGCACAAGACCAAGTGCGCACGAAAAAGATCCTGTAATACATGTCAGAGTTCGGTGGGTTATAGAAACACGAAAATACCCAGCATGCTTCCTCCGAAAACGGCGTATGGCTGCCTAAATGACGGGTTAAAAAACGGTCATACACGTAAACTTCCACTCGTGCAAAAAACACGAGTGTACGTGGGAGTTTCAGCCCACGAACGCAGAAGAAGAAGGAAGAGTGCGTCAGTTAGAGAAGTCTTGGTTTCTTTATTCGTTACTCCTTAAAGGTGGTCGTCTACATTTTTGCTTTTTTTCAATAATCTTATGGTTAGATTTCGAAACAAAATTATGTCAAATGATGAATGAACCATGGGGAAAACAATGTATAGAAAAAAAAATATATGTAAAAAAAGATTTTATTTTTGGGTAGCGTGACTCACGCTTCCAATATTTTGTTTTCTGTTTGCTGAGAACATGTGCTTTGCCTAAAAATACTACAATGAATTTTCAAACGGCTACACTGGTTTCGTCTTTCCTGATCGAAAGGGGGTGTATTGTTGATATTTGTAGATAATAGACTCTGCATTTTAATGGTCAAATGGCGATTTCGGTATAAAAATGTAGATAAGGACCTTTAAATTGACCCATAATCGTTTTCTCCAAAGCCGAACCCTATTGGACGCAATGACCCTACAATTTTCACAATTTTCAAGATGGCTATATGCCAGTATGTTTTCCAATCTTTTCATCCTCTGTCATTTTGGCTGTCTAAACATTCTGCTCTTTTGACTGTGATCTTTCCGGGAAAAATAGAAACACAACTAGCGTGTTGTCATCTTGTTTGTTCAGATCGTCTGAACTATTTACTGAAATAACAAAAAGAGTGCATTTAAAACGAAGCCGAATATTTTTGACATTGTCGGGTAGGGTGGAAGAGAGAGAGAGAGAGAGAGAGAGAGAGAGAGAGAGAGAGAGAGAGAGAGAGAGAGAGATAGAGAGAGAGAGAGAGAGAGAGAGAGAGAGAGAGAGAGAGAGAGAGAGAGAGAGAGAGAGAGAGAGAGAGAGAGAGAGAGAGAGAGAGAGAGAGGGGGGAGAAATATATATATATTTGGGTTGGAGGGACAACAAAGTCATCGAGTACAAAAAGAACACATTGTGTAATAGTGAATGTCATGAAAGACAAATACTACACAGTGCATTTATAAACGTTGCTTGCGTTTTTAGTGTGTGTGTTTGTTTGTTTCTTTCTTTGCTTCTCTGCTTGTCCAGTTCTTGATCCTGGACAAGGATTAAGAACTTGTACCAAACAAATCCCAAAACTAACTCAACAATTAACATTTTTTTGCATAAAAAATTGAATTTACTCTTCCGCTTTTCTCTCACTAATTGTTAACCTATCTTGGCAGCAAACCTCACACCCACACACCAACCCACCCACACACCAACACACCCACACACCAACACACCCACACACCCACACACACACACCAACACACCCACAATTATATTGATGTATCTTAAATCCGCACAAAAATAGACTCGTCAGGTAATACCCCAGGTCATTAGAATACAACAACTCGCGGTCCACAAAGCCAGTTATAATCACTTTGTTTTCCTCGACCACGGACTTCGACGTCTGATTTTCGGCTTTTGTCTTTTAATGTAAACGTCGTTGCTATAAAAACCAGCACCAATATCCCGGTGTAACACGAGAAAATTACTCCAACGAAATTTTTACTCCGGAGTAAACATTTCGTACGAAAATTGTACTCCCTTTACGAAAAAAACTACTCCCCCATAACACGAGAAAATTACTTCCAACGACAGGTGAGTTCCGAGTCAACATTTCGGCCGAAGATGTTACTCCCCTGACGAATAAAATAATAACGAATGACACGAGCAATTTACTGCCCACGCCAGGTGTACGCAACTTTTACTCCCCTGTCCCCTGTTAGTCTTGGTGGTGGAAGGGGTGGAGGGAGGGTAGCGCGACATTTGTTTGCGCGAGATCACATATTGGCATTGGCATTATCCCTTCGCGTACGAGATTTTTACTGGAAGTAAAAACATTGGGGAGTCTAAATTCCGTGGAGGGAGTAATTTGTTCGTACCTTGGGGAGTTCTTTTCTCGTACGAAAGGTGTACTCGGTGTAAGAATTAATTCGTACGACATTTTTACTCCGGAGTACATTTTTCGTGGAGTAAAATTGTCGTGTTACACCTGTACATAACTGTCTCTGTCTCTCTGGTTCATATAGCGACTTACCTTTATTTCAATAGAACCCTATGCGCACTCGTAAGATATACATACAAAGAGACGTAATATATTTCTCGGAATCCATCTGTTGTTGGGAATATTAAACTTGCAGTCTGGGCGCCTAAGGAGGAATGCTGACATGGGCTTAGAACAAGTGGAGTCTGTCTGTCGGTCAGTGACACTCTCTCTCACCGTATTTAAATACGCCTCTCTCTCTCTCTCTCTCTCTCTCTCTCTCTCTCTCTCTCTCTCTCTCTCTCTCTCTCTCTCTCTCTCTCTCTCTCTCTCTCTCTCTCTCTCTGTCTCTCTCTCTTTCTCTCTCTCTTTCTCTCTCTCTCTCTCTCTCTCTCTCTTTCTCTCTCTCTTCTCTCTCTCTCTCTCTCTCTCTCTCTCTCTCTCTCTCTCTCTCTGACTTATTGTCTCCAACTTTATTTCTTAGTTTTAGCAGGGACAGATTGTAAGATTAGGCGTCAGCCTTTAACATCTATCCTTGAGTAATAATTATAAAGTCTGTTCGTTCGTTCGTTCGCTCGTTCTCTCTCTCTCTCTCTCTCTCTCTCTCTCTCTCTCTCTCTCTCTCTCTCTCTCTCTCTCTCTCTCTCTCTCTCTCTCTCTCTCTCTCTCTCTCTCTCTCTCTCTCTCTCTCTCTCTCTCTCTCTGACTTATTGTCTCCAACTTTATTTCTTAGTTTTAGCAGGGACAGATTGTAAGATTAGGCGTCAGCCTTTAACATCTATCCTTGAGTAATAATTATAAAGTCTGTTCGTTCGTTCGTTCGTTCGCTCGTTCTCTCTCTCTCTCTCTCTCTCTCTCTCTCTCTCTCTCTCTCTCTCTCTCTCTCTCTCTCTCTCTCTCTCTCTCTCTCTCTCTCTCTCTCTCTCTCTCTCTCTCTCTCTCTCTCTCTTTCTCTCTCTCTCTCTCTCTCTCTCTCTCTCTCTGACTTATTGTCTCCAACTTTATTTCTTAGTTTTAGCAGGGACAGATTGTAAGATTAGGCGTCAGCCTTTAACATCTATCCTTGAGTAATAATTATAAAGTCTGTTCGTTCGTTCGTTCGTTCGCTCGTTCTCTCTCTCTCTCTCTCTCTCTCTCTCTCTCTCTCTCTCTCTCTCTCTCTCTCTCTCTCTCTCTCTCTCTCTCTCTCTCTCTCTCTCTCTCTCTCTCTCTCTCTCTCTCTCTCTCTGACTTATTGTCTCCAACTTTATTTCTTAGTTTTAGCAGGGACAGATTGTAAGATTAGGGGTCAGCCTAAAATCTCCATCCTAGACTAATAAAGTTCTTTGGGATGGAAAAAGAGACAAAATTAAAAGAACTACGGTCACCCAACCCTATGAAGATGGTTGACGTGAAATGTTTTCTGTCATCTCTAAAAATTGTTTGGTTTAAAAGAGTTGTTGGTCTTACTGGATTAATATCAAGATTATTGTTTAAAGCATGTCCATCTGTTATAACAATTAATATGAGAGGAGAGGAATTTGCAAATGTTTTGATGCAGAGAATGGAAAACCCGTTTTGGACCGATGTTTTTAAACATTATAAGAAACTACATGGAAAATGTGACCCTACAACCTTTAACGATTTTGTATCAGAATGTTTACATTATAATGTTAATATTCGCAGAGATAAAAAGACAGTGTACATTCAAAACTGGATTGACAATGGAATTGCTCAGATTGGTCATATTTTGGGACAAAATGGATACTTATCCTATAATGCGTTGTGACAATTTAAAACTGTCTAAAGAACTGGTTCTTCTTGGAGTTGCGAACAATGTAGTCACCGATAAAGCTTTTGATGTGTTAGTAATCTGTGCCAAACACCGCGTATATATTTCCTAAATGAACAAAAAGACCCCTCATTTTCAGACATTTAGTAGAAATTTTAAGCAAAGATTTATTTGTGAAAAGTATAACGCAGTTGTGAATAATACAGTAGATAAATTTTACAAGGATTGGCGCCTGTATATGCATGTTTTGATGTAACCCTTAGGTTTTTTCTTTCTTGATACTGCGACCACCAAGCCCTGAACATCCCCCCTCCCCCACCCATCCTCCCACCCCATGTATGTTGTAATTGTTCAAGTGTTTTTCTGTTGTATGGTTCTGTCCCTTTGTTTAGGTGATGTCCTGTAATCTACAGCATATACATGTAAAAAAAAAAATAACTTCACAAAAAGAGAATTAAAAAAATAAAAGATAAAAATAAAGTTCTCTCCCTCTCTCTCTCTCTTTCCCTCTCTATCTCTCTGTCTCTCTCTCTGTCTCTGTCTCTCTCTCTCTCTCTCTCTCTCTCTCTCTCTCTCTCTCTCTTTCTCTCTCGCCCTACTTTGTAAATAAGGATTTGGATACTTCTGTAGATGCTTATTATTTCAAACTGTTCTTATCACAGTTTGTGAAGACGCTTCTCGTTGTCCGAACACCCCCGTGTGTACTCATGCGCGCATTAAAGATGCTAAGCTAACAGCTTAAAGTGTGTATATCTTGTAAGGTGTTATTATGAAACGCTTGAAATTTCATCAAAATCATCATCATCATCATCATCATCATCATCATCGTCATCATCATCATCATCACCACCGTCATCTCTGGATGTTCTGACGAGAAAAGCCCAATCGAATTAGTTCGAGTCAAAAATATCAGACAATACCCTAAGCGTATTAGCGACGTGTGACCTTAGATTAAGCCAATCATGTCCATGCGGATGTTAAACTGGAATGGTCAGAAAGTCAAATGAAACTAATTCCAAGAACAAGAACTTTGGCCTTTTTGAAGATTTAAGTCACCAGCGAGAGTTGTGTCTGAAACACGTGAACAAGGACCACGTACGTGTTGAAAGCTTGCTTCACTGAAGGAAATAGTATTCACTCAATGTATATCATTAAAGAGGATAGACGAAGAGAACGAACGAGAACATGTCCCAGCTTCAGAGGACAAGAGGTCAGTTGGACCTGGATTGAAAAGTGTATTGGTAACATTTTCTGATTACAGAAAAATTGTTCTATCAAAAGACCTAGCTCCTTCATGTCAAAACCATCCGACAATCGAGCGGCCACTGGCCCAAACAATGCAATATGCGTCATAGTAAAGTAATTTTGTTTGTTTGTTTGTTTGCTTAACGCTCAGCCGACCACAAAGGGCCATATCAGGGCGGTGCTGCTTTGACATATAACGTGCGCCACACACAAGACAGAAGTCGCAGCACAGGCTTCATGTCTCACCCAGTCACATTATTCTGACACCGGACCAACCAGTCCTAGCACTAACCCCATAATGCCAGACGCCAGGCGGAGCAGCCACTAGATTGCCAATTTTAAAGTCTTAGGTATGACCTGGCCGGGGTTCGAACCCACGACCTCCCGATCACGGGGCGGACGCCTTTACCACTAGGCCAACCGTGCCGGTATAGTAAAGTAATATGCGTCAGATTAAAACAATATGCGTCATAGTAAAGCAATATGCGTCACATTAAAACAATATGCGTCAGAGTAAAGCAATATGCGTCAGATTAAAAACAATATGCGTCAGAGTAAAGCAATTAATATGCGTCAGAGTAACAAAACATTCGTCAATGATTGAAAACCGGAGCCTGCGAACTACACCAGTAACGAGGTATGATAGTGTCTGCACTAAACATTCACACAAATTATCAAGATATCAGATCAGCGGGATTTAATATTTTCTGTCATTTCGCCGTCCGGTGGGCTTTTTTTTCATTTCTGTTGCTGAGATTGTAACAACTTATCTCTAGCAGAGAGAGAGAGAGAGAGAGAGAGAGAGAGAGAGAGAGAGAGAGAGAGAGAGAGAGAGAGAGAGAGAGAGAGAGAGAGAGAGAGAGAGAGAGAGAGAGAGAGAGAGAGAGAGAGAGATGATTAATTTTTATTTCAGAGGGTTCTAGACTAAGCACTTTTGTGATTTTTTTGCATCCAGCCCTCGCAAAAACCAGGAATAATGTTTTATCAGAAGTAGCAGTTTAAGATTAGGCATAACAGAAATAAATAACAAACAAATGTAATATATAGTTTGTGAGAGAGAGCAAGCGAGAAGGAGGGAGGGAAAGACAGAGGGGGGAAGAGGAGAAGGAGACAGAAGCAGAGACAGACACATAGTCTACTAGACATACAGAGAAAAAGAGAGATAAGATTTGAATAAGGACTTTCGTCATTTTGTTTTCATGCAGCCCTCGCCAAAAGTAGGGATAACTTTGTATACAAAATAAAACTTTACGATAAAACATGCACATATTTTACTCAGCATATAGCGAGTGTTTGCGTGCCAAAAAGTGGGTGGCTTGACTTCGTCTTCG
The DNA here is from genome assembly GCF_037325665.1 of Littorina saxatilis. Taxonomy (NCBI): domain Eukaryota; kingdom Metazoa; phylum Mollusca; class Gastropoda; order Littorinimorpha; family Littorinidae; genus Littorina; species Littorina saxatilis. Next base: position 43,144,880 of record NC_090254.1, on the reverse strand, counting down.
ATTATCAACGATTATTTGGGTATGCATACATAAATAATTAAATGAATAACAACAATACATATTTCTTGCTCACCTCTAACTGAGACGACTCCGGTGCGTCAACGTCGTTATGTGTAGAGGATGATGACGCCGAAATTGTTCGTGACGTCACGGCCAATAGCGTCACCAACAGGACGAAGGCTAAGGCGGAAGACATGTTTCTTGTTGGGGAAGGAAACCTGGTTGAGTGGGTTCGAATTTTGTGGCGCGAAGTTTCAAAAGTCGATTGTCACTTTGAACACTTTGTTTCCAACTGTTTCAGTTGGATTTGTTTTCTCTTGCGGTTGAAGTAATGTTCTTGCCTCAGAGAAGACAAGTTTGGAAGTAGGCCTTTTCTGTTACTTTAATTCGGTTGCCCGTGCAACTGCGGAGTTCCTTTAGTACTGCTTTTGCTTGAGCTAGTTTTCGCTTGACAAAATTCAGTTCTTGTGGCCTGATGTTTCTTTGTGGTTCTCCGCAGACAAGTTCAAAACAGTCGTCTAAACTGCTGTCTGGCTCTCAGCAGAAAAGTTCAAAATTGTTGTCTAAACGTTTGTCTAGAGTAGCGTCTAAACTGTTGTCTGAACTCACGACAAAGAAATCCTCAGCGTCAGAGACCGGCTCCCCTCACAAGCAACTGTCCGCGCCCGTTAGCTCAACTCAAAGAAAGACTGCAACGAAAAGACAAAGGTTATGAGTTAAAGGCAAAAGCTGCGAGTCTCGGAGAAAAAAACCAGCGTGTCACGTATCCGTAAAAGGAAGTTCAACGCACGTGGCCAACTAAAACATCAGCCAGCCAACCAGCGAGCAGATAACAGCGCGCGCGTGACACCGACAAATCAAAAAGCAGCTAACAATCGATGGAGCGAGGCGACAGAGTTGGCGAAGGAAGCCATGACGCTTCTGGCTGGAAAGTCGCGCAAAATGTGGGTTTTGACCATCCTACGCTTTCGTGCAGCTAAATTGTCTCGCTTGCTCGGTTGGTCAGGGGAGATGGGTAGGGTCGGAAATTCGTCGTGATGAAAAAAGCGGGGTACTGTCAAAGGCAAGTATTTATTTCGAGTTGTCCTCAAATGGTTGAGACGCCCAATAATTCTTCGGAGTCTGCGACGGACCTCTTTAGAGCAGAAAGGAGAATCGCTGGAAGGGGATGTGATGGTGGTTGGTTGGTGAGGGGGGACGGGGGGTGGGGGGGTTGGTATGGGGGGGGGGTGGACCGGAGGGGAAGCTAGGAAGGATCTCTTTCAGTCTTTGCTATATTGTAACTCCCAAAGGCCCCAGGTGGGAGGATAGGGTTCGGCTTGGAGACAAAGCTGAATGGCCTGAAACAGGTAGACATCAAAATTGGTTAAAGAGAATGTTGGGTTTTTTGGGGGTGTGTGGGTTGTTTTTTTGTGTTTTTTTCGGGGGGGGGGGGGGGATCAGCTTTCTTCTGAGATAATGGGGCTTACAAACGGAGATGTCTTATTTTACAATAAAACAAATAAACAAAGGATGTTTGTGTATGTATTATTTTATTTACCTTTTACCTTATGTAAATAGTTTAGGTTAAAGACACAGTAAGCCTCCCGTAAACCATCACAGATACTGTCAGGCCTTTACACACAGTACAAACACCCTTCCATTTGAACGCTCACCAAACGGGAACATCCTAGGTGCCCCCCGTAAAGAGCGAGCAATTTTCAAAGAATTTATTTTTGCGTGGTTTATCTTACCCCTGAGCCATCGTGAACCCGTGTGATCAAGTTTCCCTTTTGCACAATGTAGTCGTCAGTTAGTAATTTGAATGCGACTCGTTGTGAGCTTATCTGCAATAGCACGTTATTAAGTACCTCTGACTATGCACGAAGCAAACGGCTGTGGTCACTAGAAATCTAGCGATGGCTTTTGACTGTTCAGAGGAACTGGCGATAGGTATAAACCGTCGTCTGCTACGAGAACCACGACCTTGCGTGGCCCTGCTTCCGGGCTTTTCTTTTTTCAAACTTTCAAAACTTCGAATTGTACTGATCTTGTCTTGATGAAAAAAGAATTCTTTTATGATTTAAGAATGTTTGTGTAACAAGCTGTCAATTTATCATTTAGATTTTAAAAGTTAGGTCTAGCGCCAAAACGCACCACGGTCCGATTATCTCTGACACTCTCTCCGCAAAATTATTTCTTTGAAAATTGCTCGCTCTTTACGTAGGGCACCTAGGATGTTCCCATTTGGTGAGCGTTCAAATGGAAGGGTGTTTGTACTGTGTGTAAAAGCCTGACAGTATCTGTGATGGTTTACGGGAGGCTTACTGTGCCTTTAAAGAGAATGTTGGCGTAACATCTATATCGTACTTGGTGATTCTGTCGACTCGTGCGTGGAGTGAAGGCACGTGTCACGGTGTGTGACGTCAGTCCCCGTTTTCTAAATCGAACAGTCTTGGTGGGGTTTTTTTCTCAAGCGACTGCGTGTGTGTGTGTGTGTGTGTGTGTGTGTGTGTGTGTGTGTGTGTGTGTGTGTGCATGTGTGTGTGTGTGTGTAAGTGTGTGTGTAAGTGTGTGTGTGTATGTGTGTGTGTGTGTGAGTGTGTGTGTGAAGGCATGTATAGGCATCTAAGTATAACATTTCTTTTTCTTTTCCTTAGTTACATAATTGATGTAGGGGCGGGTAGCACGTCTGAGTCAAGTCAATTCTAATAAAAGCATGCTTTATTCCGCCAATGCTAATGGCTTTCCGGCACAACAGATCGATGTCCTTATTGACAGTGGATAACACCTGCGGCAGTGGAGACAGAAACACAAAATAGGTGTAAAATGATTGCTACGCAGACGACCGCAACGTCACGCCGCGTTGGCGAGTGCACGCACTCTTGTTGGACCTCTATAGGTCCAATTCATTCTTCTTACTCGGCGTGACGTTATCAAATGGATCGGCTAGCTTTAGCCCTAAGGGGCACAACTCCGCTCATACTCTCTTCGCGCCGCCATATTGGATGCCGTCTTTGTTAGCTTTCTTCATTGCACTCGTTCTTTTTGCGTATTTCACTGTGTATGCAGACAGGGAAAGGCGCGAGCGCCGTAACCAACAGCGAAAACGGCCACACGACCACTCAGCGAACCGAAACAGAATCCCTAAGCTGCCTAAACGACAATAGTCAATCTATTGTCCCGAACCTACAACCCGGTCTGCCCTCGGGCGGACCACCCTCATCTTCCAAAAAGGGATGAATTGTCTCGTTGCTAAACCAAACAAACAACTATTACACCCTCCCTCCAATGAACCTGTACGCATAGTACACATACGGGGAATATAACCCGTTAATATACGACCACAGTACATTTAGTACAATACATCCTAGTACACACCATGGAGGAAAAATCCCACCATAAATCATACATAAATGATTATCTTTATTGTTTTTCTTCTTGTGAATAAACACAAGAAAGAAATGGGCTGAACAAACAAATACACGAATCACCGAGCCTTATATAAGCCTCAGTCACTGTGAGGACATTTGGGTAATAAACCACCAGTACGTGCAAGTACATCCTAAAAAGGGAAATGAATAATAGTCATCTATAAATGATTATTCTCAATTGAGAATCAAAATAATGAGGATATGGGTTTGAATAGTTGTCCCCTGACGAGGCTACCTTTCAGTTTCCCCAGAACACCTCTCTAAAACCACAAAGAAGCTATTCTAGGGGAAAGGCCCTAATTACCGAACGGGCGCCTAATAACGGACACGCGATATCTCAGAAATAGGAGGTCACAACAAAAACATTTTTGCGCGAAACGATTCAGTGATATCCCCTTACACTTCGCACCAAAATAACATGGCGACTGAACGCACGCATTCTGCACGGTAAGTGGTTTTCTGTTTTTCGCACTCTCACTGTAATTTTAGACATTTGTAAACTAAGTGCAACAAGAAGTTACGACTTTCTAAGATGAATTGATTGGTTGAAGTAGATAGTACATACACTCTATTAGTAAATACCATGCAATACGACATACTCAATGAACGCATTTTTCAACAGCTGCATTGTAACTCCAACTAGTGGGGTTTTCCAAATACCGTCCACCACGTGCGCCCAAATAACGGACTATGTAATATGTGTAATAATTATGTAATAAATATTTGTGTGTGTGTGTGTGTGTGTGTGTGTGTGTGTGTGTGTGTGTGTGTGTGTGTGTGTGTGTGTGTGTGTGTGTGTGTGTGTGTGTGTGTGTGTGTTTGTGTGTGTAGTTGAACGTGCGGTTAATTCGCTTGACTAAAAATAACGCATAACCCTCTCTCGAGAAAGAGATACATATCTTCATAAAAACTTGCTTTTTGACTGACAAAAGTTGCAAAAACCAACATAATAATTAAATGTAAAAATACATGAACGTTCACGAAAAAGAAAACGGTTGCAATTGTTAATTAAAACATGGTTTCTGCAACTTTTGTTACTCTATTAAGCAGCGAATTTCGTGTCCGGATTTTGGTAACCCCTTGTCCGGATTTAGGCAGTAGGTTTCCCAAAACCGGACAATTTATCGAAAAATTCAAACCTTAATAACTTTTAAAGTATAACAGATTTTTTCAATTCTTTTCAATATGAAGATAAAGGTAGGTTAGATCTACAATAATCCGTTTTCAAAATTGCGCTATGTTATATACTTTGTGAGAAAAATGGGTTTAACCTTAAGTGTCCGTTAATTGGGGCCTTTCCCCTAGCAATTTGAAACTGTAAATATTGCCGAAAAGTACTACAATTGGGAGAGGTACTTAGGGATCTCTGGGCTGCCTACTGCATTTGCCGGGTTTGGCAGACCCTTGATTTTTACCCCCTATGCCACACAACGTGTCATTTTCACTTTTGTCGAGTCGCCACCCAACGCTCAAGCACTGTCAGAGATCGTGCAAGGCATCCAACATGGCGGCGGATGACCAATTCCAGAGAGTTACGACCCGTGATTCTCATACCGCGCGCGCCGAGTAGAAATGCTGTTGATAACTTGAGTTTCTGCAATGGGCCTATATTCTCAAATGAGACTGGTATTCATTTCGCGAAGTTGACTTCCTGAAGTCCTCTTCACAACGCTCGCTACAAGAGCATTTAGTACTGAATTTTTGTTTAAAAAGAATTCGCGAAGTCAAGGTCATTTATTCCCCTACCGTATGAAATATAGAGTTTCATTTTTCATTAATTAGTGTGTATGCAGTGGACCGGAGACCTAGGACACCCCCCAAAAAGCATACTTGCAGACACCAGAAGAAAATTCCCCTTTTTTTTATATCTTCTTTTTTTTTTTTTGGGGGGGGGGGGGGGTCACCGAATTATAATGAAGGTAATAAAGTCACATGTTTTTGAAATTTAACAAAGTTTCAAAATGAGGTTATTTATCACACGTGACACATTAAATCTTAAGAGACACGGAATCCCACTGTTTTACACAGGATGCAATTAGCCATTGAACGGCCTAGTGGCTGCTGCTGTCCACTTCTTCTTCAAATGAACAATTGCAGCAGCTGTCCAGTTCCAAGGGTTGTGCAACACAACTAGTCTTGGTATTAACACTGCATCCCCTTCCCTTCAAAACAAAACAACAAAATATTTATTAGCATTGTACTCTTCATGTTATGTTCCGGTATTACTTGTGGACGAATGGTATGTTATATGTCTGTCTGTCTGTTTTGTCCCAATATCATATCTATATGTTTTTGGAATCAGGAACCGACAAGGAATAAGATGAAAGTGTTTTTAAATTGATTTGGACAATTTAATTTTGATAATAATTTTTATATATTTAATTTTCAGAGCTTGTTTTTAATCCGAATATAACATATTTATATGTTTTTGGAATCAGCAAATGATGGAGAATAAGATAAACGTAAATTTGGATCGTTTTATAAATTTTTATTTTTTTTTACAATTTTCAGATTTTTAATGACCAAAGTCATTAATTAATTTTTAAGCCACCAAGCTGAAATGCAATACCGAACCCCGGGCTTCGTCGAAGATTACTTGACCAAAATTTCAACCAATTTGGTTGAAAAATGAGGGCGTGACAGTGCCGCCTCAACTTTCACGAAAAGCCGGATATGACGTCATCAAAGACATTTATCAAAAAAATGAAAAAAACGTATGGGGATTTCATACCCAGGAACTCTCATGTCAAATTTCATAAAGATCGGTCCAGTAGTTTAGTCTGAATCGCTCTACACACACACACAGACACACAGACACACAGACACACAGACACACGCACATACACCACGACCCTCGTTTCGATTCCCCCTCGATGTTAAAATATTTAGTCAAAACTTGACTAAATATAACAAGTCGCGTAAGGCGAAAATACAACATTTAGTCAAGTAGCTGTCGAACTCACAGAATGAAACTGAACGCAACGCAACGCAGCAAGACCGTATGTATACTCGTAGCATCGTCACTCCACCGCCCGTGGCAAAGGCAGTGCCAGTGGAATTGACAAGAAGAGCGGGGTATTCGTTGCGCTGAGAAGGATAGCACGCTTTTCTGTACCTCTCTTCGTTTTAACTTTCTGAGCGTGTTTTTAATCCAAACATATCATATCTGTATGTTTTTGGAATCAGGAACCGACAAGGAATAAGATGAAAGTGTTTTTAAATTGATTTCGAAAAAAAAAATTTATAATAATTTTTATATATTTAATTTTCAGAGCTTGTTGTTAATCCAAATATAACATATTTATATGTTTTTGGAATCAGCAAATGATGGAAAATAAGATGAACGTAAATTTGGATCGTTTTATAAAAAAATATTTTTTTTACAATTTTCAGATTTTTAATGACCAAAGTCATTAATTAATTTTTAAGCCACCAAGCTGAAATGCAATACCAAAGTCCGGGCTTCGTCGAAGATTACTTGACCAAAATTTCAACCAATTTGGTTGAAAAATGAGGGCGTGACAGTGCCGCCTCAACTTTCACCAAAATAGCTGAGGTGGAACCAAAATCGGTTCAGCGCTGCGCGCTGAGAGCACGTGTTGAAATATCTCATCGATGAGGTTGTGTCCGGGGTCTCTCTGAATAAGCCCACCAAATTAGAAGCAGATCCATCGAGAACTTTGGCCGTGCATCGCGCACAGACAGACACACAGACACACAGACACTAGTCGTATATATATATATGATACTAGATGAATACCCGCATCGCCGGGTATCCGGCTTCGCCGGAAAGAAGTAGAGCCAATTACGGCTTCGCGATTGACGCCACACGAAGGAAGGGAGATAAACGCGCAAAACACTGGAGAAGATAAGGAAGAGTTACTGGGAATGGATGTACAGAAAAACCAAAATCGGTTCAGCGCTGCGCGCTGAGAGCACGTGTTGAAAATTTTCATCGACCAGATTTTGTTTTGCCCACCAAATTTGAAGCAGATCCATCGAGAACTTTGGCCGTGCATCGCGAAGTGACCGACAAACAGACAGACAGACAGACAGACACAGACAAGCCGTATATAGATATAGAAGATAGATGTCAATGGGCATGGCATTTACAGCTTTGTTGCGTCAGTGCAATCTACTCTATAATTCTTAACTCATGTCAAATGAACTTACATTTTTCATTTAAGCAATGTATTGTATGTAAATTGATGATATGTTCTTACTTTCATTTTGTTGTAATCATGTAGCAGTAGTTTTCTTTACTTGCTTATTCTCTAGCAATTTTAGACTAGTCCCTCTTTAGGGCGAGGGCCAGATGTAAAAATGCAGATCACTGCTTAGGCTACTCTATTACCCTCGTTAAATAAAGAATTGTTCTTGTTCTTGTTCTTGTTCTAAATGACGACTGTCCTAAATATTTGCAATCACATTTCAAACATGCCACAAAAAGATATGGGTCCCAAAAAATCATCCCTCCTATACCTCGCATAGACCTCTACAAATCGAGCCTAGCCTTCTCGGGAGCTTTTCTCTGGAACTCCTTCCCCCAACAGATAAGAAATGCAACTTCAGTGAAATTGTTTAAGAGACAGTCCCGTTCACACATCATTCGTGAATGAAATGTCTTGTTCCATTGTTATTTTGTTGAACATTTTGTACTAGTGTTAACGGATGTGTAGCTCATCTGAGCAACTTAATTCTCAAAATGAAAGGCTTAACTATGTCAATGTAATTTTGTAATTTTTGAGTTCTCCTTATATAATTCCGTAACTGCATATAGTATTGCAATACATACAATATATTTCTATATCTTATATGATTGAATTTTTATTTGTTATGTTCGTCTGTCTTTATGTGTTGTATAAAGGACAGGTTGGAAGAATAGGCTTTGCCTAAAACCTTTATCCTTTTGTAATAAAGTTCTGAGTCTGAGTCTGAGTCTGAGTCTCTCCTAATGAGTGTGTTTGTGTTTGTGTGTCAGCACATAGGCACACACACACACACACACACACACACACACACACACACACACACACACACACACACACACACACACACACACACACACACACACACACACTTTATTCCCGAAGGTCCGGCTGGTTTTCGTGCAGTCATCAATGACTATGGTAAACGCGACACCGTCTCTCCAAGGGACTGTACTCTGCGGGCTCTCTAACATGTCGGCGCCCTTCAGTCGCCTTAATGGCGGCTTTTGAAGTGCTGCTGGAAACACGGAGAAAGTTTGCTCATCACTCGAATGGAGACTTTTCTACAAACACTCTAAGTCTGCCTGCTCGATCAACCGGAGTGTGGCTGAGTAACGTAAGTTGACAAAATCGTGCATGTCAGTGGGTGATTAGTCACGTGGAATTTTGAAAACATGATGTAGTAACAGGAGTGTCGACAGAAAGTGCCACCCAACGTGCATACCGTGTGCCACCGTAAGCTTCTATGCACTGAAGAAGCTAAGAATACTTTTTCAGTGGAATAGCCAAGATGTTAAACAGCATTGTTTTTGCCAGAAACATATGTGTATTTGAAAATCTTCCTTTCTTTTGTAGAAATAGTACATTTGTCTGCCATTAAAATGTTTGTCGGTGTCCATTCAAAGCCACCAAGGCATTTAGTTTATCGTGACACTGGACTTATCCTCTGTGATAACGCACGTAAAGTGTATGAAGTTTTGGCTTCGCTTACCTCGAATGGATGTCAAAGACTTGTCGATTGCTTTAGACAGGATTGGCATTGGTCCTTAGAATCCCATGTGTTTTATAATGTGTATTCGTTATTTAAGCAATCCTTTTGTATGAGTAGTTATCTGAATCGAATAAGAAATGTTCATTTGAGGAGAGTGGTTGCGCGTTTCGGATTTGGTATGTCACCCTACAATAACCATTATTTAAAATATAAACCCAATGTGAATAACGTAGACAGAGGTTGCCCTTTCTGCTCAGATAAAACACTTGAAACGGAAGTTTATTTTATACTTGTTTGTCCCGCATAAAATGAGATCAGATTTATCATTATCTTCTACAAATTTCAATGTAGTAAGACAATTAGCACCGTATATTTATAGAAGCTCTACGATTTTGCACTGATTCTCTGGGAAATGCACAGTTGCAAGATGTAGGAACATAATGTTGCTTGTTCTGCTTCCTTTAAACATGTTTCGCTTGTATTATGTACACGTGCCACCAGTCTTGTTATGGGCTGGATGCCTAACAACTAAAATGTCCGACTTCCGACTTTTCGACTTCTCTCTCTCTCTCTCTCTCTCTCTCTCTCTCTCTCTCTCTCTCTCTCTCTCTCTCTCTCTCTCTCTCTCTCTCTCTCTCTCTCTCTCTCTCTCTCTCTCTCTCTCTCTCCCCTTGTCTAACGAGGAAGGGAACAGAGAATCGGACGTATTTCAGTGCATCTGATTGGCTGAAGGGTTAATCACGCTTCCGCGTTCCTGTTTTCCTTTTTTTGTTAATTGGTGTTTTGATTTTCGTGTGCAGGGAGATAATATCTTCAAGCAAGTGTGGATCGGATGTACCTGTGCATTCGATGATCTCAATAAGATCGTCTGTGTACACACATCCAATGAGATTGTGTTCGAGTGCACCTTCTGTACTTATCTTTAATCCTATATGTCTGTGTGTGTGTATGTGTGTGTGTGTGTGTGTGTGTGTGTGTGTGTGTGTGTGTGTGTGTGTGAGTGAGTGTGTTGTGTACGTGTGTGTGTGTGGGGGGGATGCGTGTGTATGTTTGTGGGTGTTTGTGTATGTGTTTGTGTACGTGTTTATATATGTGTGTGTGTGTGCGTGCGTGCATGCGTATGTGTGAGTGTACGTGTGTATGTATGTGCGTGCGTGTGTGTGTGTATGTGTGTGTGTGTTGGTGAGTGTGTAGGGGGGGTGCGTGTGTATGTGTACGTGTGTGTATGTGTACGTGTGTATGTGCGTGCGTGCATGCGTATGTATTTTCGTGCGTGTGTCTGTGTCTGTCTGTATTGTAATCATTAGACGCATGTATCAGTCTCTGACTGTAGACGGCCTCTTCTGAATAAAAGTGTATTTTGGTCCTGAGTCCTGTTTTGGTCGCTTGTTACGGTACTTACCTGTCCCTTTGAATCATACGCTTTGCCAGGTAAGCCGCTAGCCAGACGAAGGCACTGGAAGGGTAATAGGCCCCAAAAAATATACTCTGTTTACGGTAACATAGGCCCAAAAAATAGGGTCGGTATGTCGGGATTTTTTTTTTTCCAAAAAAACATATTTTTAAGTTATTTTGCCAAAAAAACAAAGACTTTTTTTTTCCCCAAATGCCAAAAAAAGTCTAGGGTCGCGCGAAAAAATAGGGTCGGTCGGGATACCGTAAACAGACTATTTTTTGTTGTTGACCTTATCACATACGTCCGAGTGGTCCGGTACTAAATGACGTACCCGAGCTTTCCTGTGTGGCTCTTTGCACGCTAAGCATCAATTGTCTGTCCAGACGTAACCCAAAGGAGCGTTATTCTTAAACGCAAACATAGCGTCATTGACACATGTTGTAACGTAATATATGTTAAAATAAATCCAAAAACAAAGAGACTGGTAACGTTCCAACATTCAGAATCAAAAAACAAGAAAGGTAGGTTTTGGAACATTGTGAATGTATTGTTTTGTCAATAACAAACGTTCCAACAACCAACCTTTCTTGTTTTTTGATTCTGTAATATATGTTATCAACAATAATAGAAAGTCAAGTTTAGGGAACGTGTAATGGGCCATATATATTGTACTAGAAGAATACCCGTTTCGCCGGGTACGGCTTCGCCGGGAAGAAGTCGAGCTGAATACGAAGGAAGGGAGATAAACGCGCAAAACACTGGAGAAGAGTAATACCCGGCTTTGCCGGGACAGTGACCTTCTAAAAATAGTATAACGGGAATATGGATTGAGCGTTGTCGACAGTGACCTTCTAAAAATAGAAACGGGAATATGGATTGACGCCACACGAAGGAAGGGAGATAAACGCTGAAAACACTGGAGAAGATAAGGAAGAGTTACTGGGAATGGATCCAGAGAAAAACCAAAATCGGTTCAGCGCTGGGCGCTGAGAGCACGTGTTGAAAAATCTCATCGACCAGGTTGTGTCCGGGGTGTACCTGAATATGGCCACCAAATTTGAAAGAGATCCATCGAGAACTTTGGCCGTGCATCGCGGACACACACACACACACACACACACACACACACACACTTACACACACACTTACACACACACACACACACACACACACACACACACACACACACACACACACACACACACACACACACACACACCCTTGTTATATATATATATATAGAAGCTTTCTGTGCTGTTTTAAAGATTATTTAAAGCACTCGCCGTTCATCCTAGGGTACAGATATAAACAGGACAAAAATAAAAATGTACAGTTAATCATACATTTGAAGATGCATAGATGTGTTTTAATGAAACATGCTCCCTTCAAAAACAGCAAGATTCGTCTGCTTGGCGAGACAACAACAACAATCGACCCCTGTCTAGCTTGGCGGCAATATTAATGACGTCATATTTGACGTGGGTGGGTTTGTATCCTTAGCGGATTATGACTTTATTCAGTTATTCTGCAGAATAACAGAAATGCTGGAGAAAAACTGTTTGTTTCTGCAGCATTTCTGCATAATGTCATCTTTTGGGAGAGTAACGTTTTTTTCTTCAGTAAAACAGTTTTACTGCAGTAAAATTGAAATCAAAAATGCTGCAGTAAAACGGTGATGTTTTACTGGAGAAAAACTGTTTACACTTTTTCTTCAGCATTTTGGCATTATTCAGTTATTCTGCAGAAAAACAGAAATGCTGGAGAAAAACTGTCTTTTCTGCAGCATTTCTGCATAATGTCATCTTTCGCCGAAGCAACGTGTACAAAATGCTGCAGAAAAAAAATGTAAACAGGTTTTCTGCAATAAAACAACAGCACCGTTTTACTGCAGCATTCTTGATTTCAATTTTACTGCAGAAAAATGTTTTGCTGCAGAAAAAAACGCTGCTTCGGCGAAAGATGACATTATGCAGAAATGCTGCAGAAAAGAACGGTTTTTCTCCAGCAGTTGTCTTTTCTGCAGAATAACTGAATAAAGTCATAATCCGCTCAGGATAGGTTTGTCCGTATCCACTGGGGGTTTGTTGATCCTTTGCTTGGAGAAAAAATCGACTAAATATTGGTTACACTGAGGTCGGCCATTGTGTCGTTTGTTGTTTGGTATCCCGCATTGGCTGGCATCAACTTTGCAAGAGTGGAGAAAGGATGACAACAAGAACAACAACCTCAAGTAGTTATCACTATTGCAGTCATCGTCGTCGTCATCGTCATCATTATCAGCATCATTTTTTATTATCATCATCGTCGACTTCATCATCATCATCATCATCATCATCATCGTTCGTCATTGTCATATTGGCATCATCATCATCTTCATCTTCATCATCAGCAGCAGTAGCAGCATCAAAATTTGCATCATTATTATTGTCGTCGTCATCGTCATCATCATCATCAGCAGCAGCAGCATGAGCAGCACCATCATCAAGCAAGCAAAAATTAAAAAATCACTTAAAGGGCAGCTGTCGGGTTGCCTGGTCTCAAAAATGGGCGGAGTCGCGTGCAAAAACGCGTTTAAGAGTTTTCCGAGTTGATTCAACTAAAGACTGTTGATTTGGTCCAGAAGAAGACACTTTCATCATTAGTTTGAAACCATTAAAATGCGTGAAACTTTCTGCTAGTTCTCACAATCCGCAAAAAAAACGAAGCAGTTGGCAGGCCGAAACGACTCAAAATCCGCGACCGACAACTCTGTCAGCACAAGAAAGACGCCGCAGCGTTAGCCTTGCTGTGACGTCACTCGAGGAAGCCGATAAGGCCGCTGTGAAGTTTACAGTACAATGTAGACTACAGCTGGACATCTGTAATGCTGTACGCGTGATTGATTCTTGCACAAAGTAAAGTATTAGGATGGTAATATCTTCTCAAGACCCACGTTCACATTTTCTCTTCTTTGATCTGACCGACTGCAACCTTTACAAGTCATTTCTAAAGTGGTTCACATGCTGTTGCTACTCCTCCAGTCCACCCGGTTAAACCATAAAGTTGCTCAACCACAGACCCTCGTATCCCTTGTCAGCAGACACTGTACACTTATGAAGAAGGTCCGCTTGAGGTGTCACACCAATTACCGTGTACGTGTGAGGTACTGATTTCAAGACAAAAGCCAACCCTGTCGGTGGGAAAATCTAGGAAAGAGATGATGATACTGTATCTTCAGTTACTCACTCAAGTAGATAGACGAGATAAGATAAAGGGAAGAGAGACGGAGACAAAGATGAAACAGTGGATCTAGTGTGGAAAATGGGGGAGGGCCAGGGGGTTCGGCCGCAAAAAATCAAAGATGAATTTGTCAAACTGTGTTTGTGATGGTTATCGTGTGTGTGTGTGTGTGTGTGTGTGTGTGTGTGTGTGTGTGTGTGTGTGTGTGTGTGTGTGTGTGTGTGTGTGTGTGTGTGTGTGTGTGATAACACGTATGTGTGTGTGTGTGTCTGTGTATATGTGTGATAACACGTGTGTGTGTGTGTGTGTGTGTCTGTCTGTCTGTGTGTGTCTGTGTGTGAGTGTGTTTGTGTGTGTGTGTTTGTGTTCCTCGACGCGTGACAATATCTGCCAATAAGTTGAACAAAAACAGGGTTCAAGTGGAACAAAAGCAGGAGGGGGACGGACGACATGTCTGTTATGAACTCCGTTTTTTACTGCGAAATTTTGGCCTGGGAGAAGTCACCCCATCCTAAGTTTCTCTTCACCTACCCGTGAAGTATGCTTGAGGGCTTGACTAGACAACCCGATTGCGCCCATTACACGGCATAAAGAGAGCACCGTTCAACCCGGCCGACGTCACGCGTCCAAGGGAAGTAATTTTCGAGCGGGCTGCATTGACTCGGCCAAGAATGCAAACTTTCTTCGATTAAAGACATTGTAGCATGTCTAAAGTCTTCGGACTTGTGTTATCAAGCTGTCAAAATCACCAAGTAACTTTTAAGTATAGTTTCAGTTACATGATAACTCATTCTAAGGAACAGATTTTGAGAGCCATAACCCGACAGCTGCCCTTTAATCTGGAAAAGCAGAAGATCATGAAGAAGTTACATACATACTCACACACACACGCACACACACACACACACACACACACACACACACACACACACACACACACACACACACACATACATACACACACACACACACACATTTACATACATGCATGTACTTATACATTGACATATCTTCACTGAAATGTTTAGGTCAATGGCCAGCAAGTACATCCGTCAAACATATCCCTTCTACAATATTCTTTGAAAATTAATCAGTTTATTGGGACCAACTTTCAAAAACGAATGCACAATAAACAGTGAACACACTCAAAAGATGTTGATAGTCAGTACAGATGTTGATAGTCAGTACAGATGTTGATAGTCAGTACAGATGTTGATAGTCAGTACAGATGTTGATAGTCAGTACAGATGTTGATAGTCAGTACAGATGTTGATAGTCAGTACAGATGTTGATAGTCAGTACAGATGAATAAAAACCACGGTGCATCCCAAACGTGAATGGCAAACCGGAAATATTTAGCCTTCCTAAAACACCTTGAAATAAAATATAAGCGATTCGACAATAAAATACACACCAACAGCTCAACACGGCAACCATTTTAGCGCTACCTCATTAGTTGTGAAAACGGATGGGGTGGCTCTCACGCGCAAGCGCAGTGGACGATTTCCGGTGATTCATTGTTAAGGTGCTCATTCACACAATCACTTCAGGTAGGTAACGCAACATCCAAAGCGCATTAACAACCACTTGCTTTCGGGCCGAGCAGCTCGGGTTTGGTTGAATTTCTAGGTTTGTTAGCTTGACGGGTCTAAAAACTAACAGGGTGTTGTTAGCTAGGGCTAATGGGGTTGAATTAGACCCGTTCTACCTCAGCAACCTCGCAATTACTGGTCCCATAATGACAGGGAGGGCCAAATCTCATTTTGTTTACTTTTAACTTCAAGAAAGTCACTAGCCCGGTAGAAATGTTATTGGCCCGGTACACACCACAGTTGATCTGCAGTGTTTATATGGCTAATTAAAAACTCGATATTAAAACCAAAAGTGGTGCATTTGACCAGAATTTTCATTGGCCAGCCGGGCGAGTTGCCAGACGGTTTCTACTAGCCCGGCGGATTTTGTACTCGCCCTTTGCAATCGGGCGGACGATTTGACCATCCCTGCCTAATGGGCGACCCCAACGGACTCTGAGACAAAATGAATGACACCACATTTCAAAGCCAAGGGGCTTTCGCTGTGAACTTTACCATGCGCATGCGTGCACACGGAGGTGTTCGGACACTTAGGATCGGGAGAGACTGCACAAGTTGACTTTCGGAAATAAATCCCACGCCGAACGTGGGGGTCGAACCCACGCCGATAGCAACAAACCACAGGTGGAGTATTTTACAAGTTCATATTATCCTTCATTGGCTCTGTCGACGCCCGTTTAACCTCTTGCTTCCCTTTATATTATAAACCGGCCATAGCGCGTCGTCATCTCGAACTAAATCTTCAAATTCTCAAAAACCGTACGGAATTCTGGGTAGAAAATCATTTTATGAAATGACGTCAGCGCCTTCCGGCGATTGGTCAATGCATTTCGGAGCGAGTGTCGACATAATGCAGGTCCCACTTGAATAAATGCTATACTTGAGTTTGCTCAATGTCCAAATTGATACGCAGTGAAGGGAAGCATATTGTCAGTTAATAACTTAACTTACCTAGAACAGTGAGATCGACAGAACGTACAGTACACAAATGTATACGAACGGAGAAACGCGGAAACAGGCGAGTCGATACTGATCCCCACGCTCGAGAACTCAAATATACGTAATATTTAAAGTTGAAATCTCTGGCGCCAACCGTCAGCCAAAGTAGCCCGTTAAAGCGCCCGATCTATAATCGTCACATTGACTGTCACGGGTTTGAATCTCTTCGTGTGCACGAATATTGTTTTAATTTGTAACTTTATTTCTATTTTCTGAATTCGTAATTTTTGTATTTTATTAATTGG
The DNA here is from genome assembly GCF_037325665.1 of Littorina saxatilis. NCBI lineage: Eukaryota > Metazoa > Mollusca > Gastropoda > Littorinimorpha > Littorinidae > Littorina > Littorina saxatilis. Next base: position 43,128,316 of record NC_090254.1, on the reverse strand, counting down.
TCTTTATTCAAAAGGTTTTGAATTTTTTTTTTAAATCGAATTAATCACAAAGTTGCGTGATTATTGAGTACTTCCAGTGGACGATTTCTCGGAATTAATTACCCATTCTATTTTGTATCGGCTTTTGGGAAATGCCCAATGGGCGATGGTATCACCGCGCGTCGACTTCATGCAATGGTGGTTGCATGTCTATATTTCGAATGAATGCACTTCTGGACAAACTGGTTTCAAAGCAAGGGCCGCTACCGACTGAGCTTGCTCCGCACTTCATCGTCTGACCGCGTAATGGTGATGATGATCATGATCAATGGTGGACGCTTGCGCTCGCTTCCGGCTACATTGCGCCACCCGTGTTTGATGAATCAGGGACTGTCCTGTTCGGGAGTAGGCATTGCACGCGCCCCTCAAATCATATGTGACAGCGTTCGGGAAAACCTGACATCTGTCGCACAGAGCATATTCTGCTTCAGTTGAACCCCCACTTGTTGTTGTTGTTGTTGTTGTTGTTGTTGTTGTTGTTGTTGTTGTTATCGTTGTCGTTCTTTTTGAAGTTGTAGATGATTTTGTTGTAATTGTTGTTTATGTTAAAGCTGTTGTAGTTGTTTTTGTTGTTGTTTTTGAAGTTGTTGATGATTTTGTTGTAATTGTTGTTCATGTTTATGTTTATGTTGTTGTTGTTGTTGTTGTTGTTGTTGTTGTTGTTGTTGTTGTTGTTGTTGTTGTTGTTGTTGTTGTTGTGCAGGATGAGAAGGGAACGCAATGGTATTGAATAGTACGGGAACACAACGTAGTCAGAACTGGATGAGAACACTGTGAACCTTTATTTTATCTCGGATCTGCCCAGGATTGTACATGGTACAGACCCGGGAACCCCTGTTTTGCACTTGGAGTAGTCTCAAGCAAACTTTGTGTATTTTCAAAAAAAAATGAGCGTACACCTCACAGCATTTGAACATCTATGATTCAAACATGTTTCACTGACACGCGTCCGTTGCATCGTTAATTGGGTTTACCAATACGTTTAAAAAACCCGCTTCTTTCAATGTTTACTGACAAAAACTCTATCATGTGTGATTAGATTTGAATTTGTAATCACTTGTCAAAATACTGGAGGTACCGGCTTCGGGATGAGCTTGTGAAGAAACTGATGTAGTCTAGAAATGTTTCTCGTCGTATTTTTTTTTCCACTTACCGTACTGCTCGTACTCTAGACAATCATGCGTACAAAATACGGCGAAATCGTATGGGTTCCCAGGTCTGATGGTATATAAGACCAGGATTGTACATGGTAGATAAGACCAGGATTGTACATGGTAGATAAGACCAGGATTGTACATGGTATATAAGACCAGGATTGTACATGGTATATAAGACCAGGATTGTACATGGTAGATAAGACCAGGATTGTACATGGTAGATAAGACCAGGATTGTACATGGTAGATAAGACCAGGATTGTACATGGTATATAAGACCAGGATTGTACATGGTATATAAGACCAGGATTGTACATGGTATATAAGACCAGGATTGTACATGGTAGATAAGACCAGGATTGTACATGGTAGATAAGACCAGGATTGTACATGGTATATAAGACCAGGATTGTACATGGTAGATAAGACCAGGATTGTACATGGTAGATAAGACCAGGATTGTACATGGTAGATAAGACCAGGATTGTACATGGTAGATAAGACCAGGATTGTACATGGTAGATAAGACCAGGATTGTACATGGTATATAAGACCAGGATTGTACATGGTAGATAAGACCAGGATTGTACATGGTAGATAAGACCAGGATTGTACATGGTAGGTAAGACCAGGATTGTACATGGTAGGTAAGATCAGGATTGTACATGGTAGATAAGACCAGGATTGTACATGGTAGATAAGGCCAGGATTGTACATGGTAGGTAAGACCAGGATTGTACATGGTAGATAAGACCAGGATTGTACATGGTAGATAAGACCAGGATTGTACATGGTAGATAAGACCAGGATTGTACATGGTATATAAGACCAGCCCTCCACTTGGACAGATACTTAAAGTCAACACCATAACTGTGTCCTGTGCAGAGGGGTAATGTTTTGATGAATTGATTTTGCAAATTGATACTGGTGCCAACAAACACAATTGAGTGATCGAAATATTCCCATTCTAATTTTGTAAATGCCACTAGTGGCTTCTTAAAGGCACAGTGCAGCTCACAGCCTTCGTTTTGCGTTTTTGTTGCAGCTGAGTGCATTTACAGTTCAAAAATCCTCCTATGGTAGTAAAACAAACCCAAAACTACCCAACGACGACATCTGTGTTTGTTTGTTTGTTTGTTTGCTTAACGCCCAGCCGACCACGAAGGGCCATATCAGGGCGGTGCTGCTTTGACATTTAACGTGCGCCACACACAAGACAGAAGTCGCAGCACAGGCTTCATGTCTCACCCAGTCACATTATTCTGACACCGGACCAACCAGTCCTAGCACTAACCCCATAATGCCAGACGCCAGGCGGAGCAGCCACTAGATTGCCAATTTTAAAGTCTTATAGGTATGACCCGGCCGGGGTTCGAACCCACGACCTCCCGATCACGGGGCGGACGCCTTACCACCAGGCCAACCGTGCCGGTACGACATCTGTGAAGCTCGACAGTTTCTTGTTCACGCGAGTGCATAAATTAACCTAGTTATTACGTGGTGTTTGGTCGGAGTTCGATTCAACTGAGTGATTCCGGCCTCCATTTTATTTTACACAAACTCATGATGACGTCTGACATAGTTTGCTAGTGACGTGTCTTTTTGTGCATGATGTGGTGATCTACCTGATCTAAATTTAGATCCAAAAATAGGCCAAGACCAGCAGGGTCCGAGTACGAAATTAATTCGTAAAAAAACCGCAGTTCTTGACTCTTTGGGTGCAAGTCAATGAAACGTGGTAGTTCTTCTAATGGATAGCTGCCTGAGGTATGACTAAAAGCCCCAGGGGCTCCGTGCACCTGGATTTGACAAGTTCAGTACCTTTAACAATGAATTGTAGAATGAATACTCAGACTCCGCTCTGGACATAACAGACTCAACCATCATATGGCCACAAAGCTGAAGCTGGTTCCCTCCCCCTTATGTCCGTGTGGCAATAATCAGACAGCAGAGCACATCTTGCAGGCTTGTCCATACCACAGTGCTCTGAGGGACACCATCTGGCCAGAGGAGACAGCGCTACAAAAGAAGCTATACGGCCCCAGAGAGGACTTGGAGAGGACAGCACGTTTCGCCCTGCAGTCCGGACTGACGATCTAACAGCGAACGACAAGAAGAAAAAGAAGAATGAATTGATACAAAAGAGACAATTCTTTACAAGTTGCAGCCGTGGTGTAGATCTGTAGTGTGTTATAAAATGGAGGGAGGTTCTTATCTCACGTAAAATCAAAGCCAGATCTGAGATGGCGAGCCGAACAATTTTCAGGGAAAGGAGTGTGTTTTTAAAGGCCAGCGACAGATGTAGCAGCGTTTTCTCGTGCCTGTACGTATTACATCCACTGTCGCAGGCAACGCTTCATTTATCTGTGTGGCCTTCTGCTGTTGCAAACTTTGTCTCCTGGAGAGGGATGTTCGACTTGAATGTGAATGACTGTGCACAGAACAGCGCCCAAAAGGCACGCTACTTTTACCGTCACCGTGACATGTGCTACAAGCGGAGCACGTGAAGCCCTAGCCAGCATCAGTCACCTGAGGCGCTTTCCATGAGGCAAGAAACGAACTGCGACAATTTTGTAGTGGATGAGTTATTTACGCTGTTTTGTGGGGATTCACTTGCCTCCAGGTAGTTTGTCCGAGTTGTGTGTGTGTTGGGGGTGTGGGTGTGTGTGTGTGTGTGTGTGTGTGTCAGTCTGTCTACCTGTCTGTCTGTATATCTGTGCGTGTGTTTGTTTGTGAGTGTGTGTGTGTGTGTGCTTGCGTGAGTGCGTGCGTGTGTATGTGTGAGTGTGTGCATGTCTGCGTGTGTGTGTGCGTGCGTGCGCGCGCGTGAGTGTGTGTGTGTATGTGTGTGTTTGAAATGCTCATGTTTATGTTCTGTAAATCGTTGAAATGAATCCAAGATCCTTTTTACTGTTCTTGAATTTCTCGCCAACATTCGTTTATTATTGAAATTATTTTATTTTACACATGTTAAGTCCTAAATACACATGTGCGTTAGTACCACGGTATCTTCTTCTTCTTCTTCTTCTTCTTCTTCTTCTTCTTCTTTTCCGTTCATGGGCTGAAACTCTCACGTACATGGGTGGGTTTTTTTGGGTTTTTTTTTTGCACGAGTTGGTTTTACCCGCTATCTAGGCAGCCCTACTCCGATTTTAGGGGATGCATGCTGGGTATGTTCGTGTTTCTGTATAACCCACCAAACTCTGACATGGATTTCTGGATCTTTTCCGTGCGCACTTGGTTTTGTGTTTGTGTGTAAACACATGGGGGGATAATGAGGCACTAGCATTTCTGCACATAAGTTGATCGAGGAGATCGGAACAATCTCAACCCTTATCCCACCAGGCTCCTCCGAAAACGGCGTATGGCTGCCTAAATGGCGGGGTAAAAAACGGTCGTACACGTAAAATTCCGCTCGTGCAAAAAACACGAGTGTACGTGGGAGTTTCAGCCCACGAACGCAGAAGA
>NC_090254.1:43086153-43118653 GCF_037325665.1 Littorina saxatilis | reverse complement strand
AGCAGACATCTGGCCATCGACAAGCACAGCCTGAGTCTTGCCAATGAGATAGGACTCAAGCCATGCCAGCGGTGGACCGGAGATGCCGTACAGAGTCTGAAGTCTATGGAGAAGAGAGAGAGAGAGAGAGAGAGAGAGAGAGAGAGAGAGAGAGAGAGAGAGAGAGAGAGAGAGAGAGAGAGAGGGAGAGAGAGAGAGAAAGAGAGAGAGGGGGAGAAGGGGAGAGAGAGAGAGGGGGGAGAGAAGGAGAGAGAGAGATCGAGAGACGGAGAGGAGAGAGAGAGAGGGGGAGAGAGAGAGGGGGAGAGAAGGAGAGAGAAGGAAAAAAGGAGAGAGAGAGAGAGGGGGGAGAAGGAAAGAGAGAGAGGGAGAGAAGGAGAGGGAGAGAAGGAGAGGGAGAGAAGGAGAGGGAGAGAAGGAGAGGGAGAGAAGGAGAGAAAGGGAAAGAGAGAGAGAGAGCGCGAGAAAGTGGATTACTGGCTGGAAATAAACGATTATGAGGGGATATGAGTTTTGATGATTATAACAAGTATTTCCATTGTGCGTAAACACTAAATTGTATTTTAGTACACTCTTTGCCTGCAATTTATGTTCCTTACATGGTCAAACGCGTCTTTTTACATTTAGTCAAGTTTTGACTAAATGTTTTAACATAGAGGGGGAATCGAGACGAGGGTCGTGGTGTATGTGTGTGTGTCTGTGCGTGTGTGTGTGTAGAGCGATTCAGACCAAACCACTGGACCGATCTTTATGAAATTTTACATGAGAGTTCCTGGGAATGATATCCCCGGATCTTTTTGTCTTTTTTTCGATAAATACGTTTGATGACGTTATATCCGGCTTTTTGTAAAAGTTGAGGCGGCAATGTCACACCCTCATTTTTCAATCAAATTGATTGACATTTTGGCCAAGCAATCTTCGACAAAGGCCGGACTTTGGTATTGCTTTTCAGCTTGGAGGCTTAAAATTTAATTGATGACTTTGGTCATTAAAAATCTGAAAATTGTAAAAAACAAAATAATTATAAAACGATCCAAATTTACGTTCATCTTATTCTTCATCATTTTCTAATTCCAAAAACATATAAATATTTTATATTTGGATTAAAAACAAGCTCTGAAAATTAAAAGTATAAAAAATTATGATCAAAATTAAATGTTCGAAATCAATTTAAAAACACTTTCATCTTATTCCTTGTCGGCTCCTGATTCCAAAAAACATATAGATATGATATGTTTGGATTAAAAACACGCTCAGAAAGTTAAAACGAAGAGAGGTACAGAAAAGCGTGCTATCCTTCTCAGCGCAACTACTACCCCGCTCTTCTTGTCAATTTCACTGCCTTTGCCATGAGTGGTGGACTGACGATGCTACGAGTATACGGTCTTGCTGAAAAATTGCATTGCGTTCAGTTTCATTCTGTGAGTTCGACAGCTACTTGACTAAATATTGTATTTTCGCCTTACGCGACTTGTTTAATCTCCATATCAGGTAAAGGGAGGTGTAAAGCTGTGGAAAAACCCAGGAAACCATAGTGTAAATATCTGAGCATGCGCTTTGAAGAGCTAAAACGTTTAGTAAATATCTGAGCATGCGCACTCGTGGTGAAAACTAGTCAAAATTTACTGTATGTCTAATTTTAGCTGCGCACGAATCTTCCAACGCTTGACTTGGAAACAACAATGGCGCTCCAAGGAAAAGGAGATTTTTCACCGGTTCGAAATAAAATCTCCAGTCCAGTAACATTGGAATAATTTCATACTACCTATATTTATCATCATGGATCTGGAAAGGATATTGCTTAAATTGCGTCCACTTACAACTATAATGCACCTAAGAAATGAAACCTTGAACGCTGTGACATTTCTGTTGGCTGCAGAGTGTTTCTGCTTGTGAGATCTAAAAGCGACAAGCAATCAATGACGACAATGAACGCTAACGACAATTCCTACAATAGGCACTTACTTTCTGTAGCCTTATGAGTACGTTCTGCAAGAACATTTCTTTTTATTTTACGCCAGGCCACCGTAAACGATCTCTAGAACTTTGTGAACGACAGCACACTGAAATGTCGCGCGACACACAATTCTGCCGTGTGCTGACAAAACCGAGTAAGTCCATTTTTTTCAAAAATGATATTTTTTGTTCATCAAAAAGAAGAAATCAATGCGCATCTTTTGTGTTAATTTCTACTTTTTAGAGTGCTTAGATAAGCAGATAAGCAGATATGAACAGGTCATTCCACAACCAAAAACAACTTTTTAAGTGTGCATGAATGTTTTGACAAAGCCAAGTAAGTCCAAGGGTTTCCCAATTTTCGTATAATGGCAGTTTCAAAATTCTTTCAGACGACAAAAAAAGACGTCATTTTAAGTTTAGAACTCACAAATGACGTCATTTAAAGTTTAGAACACACAAATGACGTCATTCGATAAGGCGAGACATAATGACGTCACCTTATGACGTTTTATTTCAAACATTTTTCTTCTCTATTTGATTCTCCTGACGATCCTTGTCTCCCTCTCTCCCTCCCTCCCTCCCTTCCTCCCTCCATCTCTCTTTCTATCCCTCCCTACCTCTCTCGCTATCTCTCTCCCTCTTCCTCCCTCTCTCAATTTCCCTCCCTCCATCATTCTCTCTATCCCCCCTTCCCTTTCGCTCTCTCCTCCTCCCTCTCTTCCCTCATCCCTCTCTCTCTACCGCCATGCAACAATCGATTTTTCTCTACCTACCTCCTTCCCTCTCTCTCACTCCCTTCTGTCCCTCCATAATACTCTCTTTCTCTCCCTCCCTCCCCCTCTCTCTCCCTCCTACTCTCTTCCTCCCTCCTTATCTCCCTCCCCCCCTCTCACTCCCTCCCTCCTCTCTCTCTCCCTCCATCCCACTATCTCTTTCCCTCCCTCCCTCCCCTCTCTTCTCTCTCTCCCTACCTCCATCCCTCCCACACTTCCTCCCCCCCCCCTCTTCTTCCTCCCTCCCTATCGCCCTCCCTCCCCTTCTCTCACTCCCTCCCTCCTCTCTCTCTCCCTCCATCCCACTATTTCTGTCCCTCCCTCCCTCCCTCTCTCCCTCTTCCTCTTCTTTCCTCCCTCCCTCAATCCCACTAAGTCTCTCCCTCCCTCTCATTCTCTCTCTTCCTTCCCCTCTCCCTCCCTCCTTTCCTTCCTCTCTCTCCCTCCCTTCCCCCTTCTCTCTCACTCAATCCCTCAATCCATCCTCCCCCCTCCCTCTCTCTCCCTCGTCCATTCCTATATCTCTCTCTTCCTCCCATTTATCTCTCCCTCCATAGCTCTCCCCCCCCCTCCCTCTCACCTTCCCTCTCTTTCTCCCTCTCTCCACCCCTCTTTCCATCTCTCTATCTCTCTCCTTCCCTTTATTTCTCTCTCTCCCTCCATCCCTCCCTCCCGCTCCCCCCCCCCCCCCACCCCTGCTTTCTCTCCTCTCACTCTCTCCTCTCTCTTACTCTCTCTCACTCCCTGTCTAGTCTCTCCCCCTCTCTCTCTCTCCATCTAGTGCAAATTCGTAGTGTTATTTTCACTGTTTTGTCATTTTTCTTGACAACACTTCTTCTTCCAAATATTCTGGTAAAACCAAGTAAGTCCGCTTGCTTAGATCTGCGCATTTTTTGTTAGATCTGCTATCGGGGGGGGGGGGGGGGGGGGGGAAAGTGGTAAAACCAAGTAAGTCCACAAAATGCCCAACAAAACCAAAACCATCCATCAGATTATTATGAAAATCGGGTTTTAAACGTAAATTAATGCTATTTATCTTATTATCTAGGTTGTTTGATCTAGATAATCATCACTTTTGAGACATTTTATCAAACAGTAAAAGTCGTTTTTCTCGGAAGTAGCGTCAGTGGACTTACTCGGTTAAAATTGTCAGCACACGGCAGAATTGCCAGCAGACTGACTTTGGAACTCGTGACGTCAAATGTTCGAAACAAATTGCAACATTTGTTTCCGAAATACGTCATGTTTGGCCGATGTTTTGATTCTCCAGAGTGTTGCAGTCTTGCAAGAGTAAAATAAATCCTCGTTTGTTTTGTTCTTCAGAGTGTTTCAGTGTGAACTCAATATAAGGTGAGAGCACAGATTACAACAGAAGCTGACAAATATGACATCAAATGATCGGACTACTTTCAAGCTCCGATGTACGAGATTGACCACAGATTTCCGGATTAGGCGTCGAGGCCCTGTATGGGATGTAAACAGACGCAGTGATGTGTCTAAAAACATAACAACACACGTCTTACCGCATTAAAGTGTACTAAAGAAATTACACAATGTTCTATTGTAACTCACGTTGGGAATCCCTCGCGACTCTCGGGATTCCCAACGTGATTTATAAATAGAACATTGTGTAATCGCTATGTAATTCAATCAAGTTGGCGTTTTAATGAAACAGATCCTGTGATTGGTCAGAATGCCCCAACTCATTAAAAATTACCGATCAATAATTGTCGAGGGTCATATTACAAGTAGGAAATTTGAAGGCCAACGAAATACCGAGACCATAAGGTATGCGAAGTGATGACGTCGAATACGTGACGTAAGTTGATGCATGAATTCTTTCGGACTACGTCAGTCAATTCCAAAGATCGCTTTTGTGATGAAAAGAATTTGTTTTAGAGTTTGCTGTCCAGATCTAGAAACCCGTCAAAGCAGTAGGCCCTATAGACGATGAAGGTGTCCAAGATCTCAGGAGATGCGTGTGTAACCACTAGGTATTCAGTCAAATCACAGGCGAAGGTGTCGTTCTCTGTTCACTAGACCACTACTTCCATAGAAAGACTACAAGGTTTGACACTCAGCTTCGAGTCGTCTGTGTTCTTGGAGTCGCTTCCTGCGGACAATTTATTTGTTCAAGACGGTTTGTCTCTTCCTACAGTATGTGTGAGGTCAAATAAATACAGTTGAATGATTGTTTTAACTGTATGTACCTTTAATTTTCAGCTTCCGTCATCTGCAGGTTGTTTTTAACCATCATTTGGACGAATGTTCGTTTGCAAACCACCACCCTGTAGGTTGCAAGCAATTATGCATCCGCACCGAATATGCATACCAGTGCTCATTGGTCTAAAACGGATGTTGCGGAAAAGTTTTTCCAGCTGCAGGAACATTTTTTGTGAAAGCATGGAAATTTCATCAATTATCACGCAATCAGTGTTCAAAATTCTTAGTCGTGTTTCTGTGCAGTCCGCATCATGCATGACACGACTAATGATATCATTGTCACTGAAACGGCCATCCATAATACCAGCGAATTTGTGGATTGTGGTGCCGCTCAGTTGACTGGCTGCAATGCCTGTTGTCGCTGTGATGCGGACTTTTTTCCCTGCTTTTTCCATAAGACATTTTAACTTTTTAGTTAACGTAGATTTTCCTGTGCCGGCTTGGCCTAACACACAAAAATTGTGCCCCCCAAGAGCTGCTTCGATAACGTTGGCCTCTGCCATTTTCGTTGCATAACAACGGAATAACAACAGCCATGAACGGAAGCGATGCAGACGATTTCAGTCGACCAATGAAAATAATCATCGAATATCCGGTTATTAACCAATGATCGCATCGAACTACTATCTCCTCGGACATAGACGGGCATCCTACTCACAGGGTCTAAGTGGTATGCCGTTGGCAGACACGTTTGGTCGCACAAAATACGGTTTAAAAACATGCAGCGGACAGGCAGCTAAATATAAAAGGTACAGCTAGTTAGAACATTCATTTATCACGGCATATGTAAAGTTACAAAGATTCTTGACATTGGCAATTATTTTTTGCATATTTTTTTCTGAAGTTAGTGGAGCAAGGCTCGAAGCTGAGTGTCAAACCTTGTAGTCTTTCTATGGAAGTAGTGGTCCAGAGAACGACACCTTCGCCTGTGGTCAAATCCGTGTAAGAGGCTTTCAGCTGACGGGGACAACCAAGCCACCATTATGCACCGACTTGACATTGATCAACAGACGTGCCTTTAGAATAATGTATGTGCAGAGGTGCATCTGAACAGACAACTAAAGCTTGATGTTTCCGTCACACGTTGTCTTTTGGATCTTTATGGGATAACAGTTTACAACACTCGTGATTTTGTGTATGGCTTGTATTTCAGTCAAGACCCAGTGTGAATATCAAAGAGGCGAGTGAGTCCCTTGATATTCATCCGCTGGGTCTTGACTGAAATACAAGCCACATAAAAAACCACTCGTGTTGTAACCTCTATATACACCTCACATTAATTTCTCATCTGATATAATTAAGTTTTCTATGTCTATGTCGTGTTGTGTGGACCTCTGCGATGGTTTGTGTCTGTCAGTCAAAGGGCTGTCGTTACGTAGCTGCAGCCAATCAGTCACCTCACGTTACGAATATTTACAGCTGAAACGGGATTGGATAGTTACATCTGAAACGGGATTGGATAGTTACAGCTGAAACGGTATTGGATAGTTACAGCTGAAACGGGATTTCATAGTAACAGCTAAAATGGGATTGGATAGTAACAGCTAAAATGGGATTGGATAGTAACTGCTGAAATGGGATTTTTTGTTTGTTTGTTTGCTTAACGCCCAATCAACGCTACAGCCGACCACGAAGGGCCATATCAGGGCGGTGCTGCTTTGACATATAACGTGCGCCACACACAAGACAGAAGTCGCAGCACAGGCTTCATGTCTCACCCAGTCACATTATTCTGACACCGGACCAACCAGTCCTAGCACTAACCCCATAATGCCAGACGCCAGGCGGAGCAGCCACTATAGATTGCCAATTTTAAAGTCTTGGGTATGACCCGGCCGGGGTTCGAACCCACGACCTCCCGATCACGGGGCGGACGCCTTACCACTAGGCCAACCGTGCCGCTGAAATGGGATTGGATAGTAACAGCTAAAATGGGATTGGATAGTAACAGCTGATATGGGATTGGATAGTAACAGCTGAAATGGGATTGGATAGTAACAGCTGAAATGGGATTGGATAGTAACAGCTAAAATGATATTGGATAGAAACAACTGAAATGGGATTGGATAGTCACAGGTGAAATGGGATTGAATAGTAACAGCTGAAATGGGATTGGATAGTAACAGCCAAAATGGGATGGGCTAGTAACAGCTAAAATAGGATGGGATAGTCACAGCTAAAATGGGATTGAATAGTAACAGCTAAAATGGGATTGAACAGTAACAGCTAAAATGGAACTGAATAGTAACAGCTGAAACGGGATTGAATAGTAACAGCTGAAATGGGATTGGATAGTAACAGCCAAAATGAGATTAAATAGTGACAGCTAAAATGGGATGGGCTAGTAACAGCTAAAATAGGATGGGATAGTCACAGCTAAAATGGGATTGAATAGTAACAGCTAAAATGGGATTGAATAGTAACAGCTAAAATGGGATTGAACAGTAACAGCTAAAATGGAACTGAATAGTAACAGCTGAAACGGGATTGGATAGTAACAGCTAAAATGGGATTGAATAATAACAGCTGAAATGGGATTGAACTTTAGCGTTTTTAATGCTACAATCTGAGCATTTGAGTTTGCATAATTGCTCTTTAAATTAAAACATAAAAATCGGTAACGCAACACCAGCTTCGCAGAATTATGGTTGAAGACATTTATTTCTTCATCGATTAAGGTGGAGATAAGTAATACATATATATATATATAAGTCGCACATTTCTAAGAACAAAATAGACACGATTAACACAGTTATTTAAGGCTGGAGAACACTTTGGAGGCCCAATTTCAAAGTGATTAGGTAGTTTTAAAAGTTACTTTTTCTGTTAGTTCAATGTTTGCTTTATCAGGAAAATACAAAATATAAAGGGCTTAACGCGCAAAATTTTAAGATAACGACTGAAGTTTAAGCATAGGTATCAGATTTTTTCACGCAAACACTACTGAATAAGTTGCAATATTGTATTGTGAAAATGTAAACAAAATAACAATCAGATGATCACAAACTGAAGAAGAGAAATAGGGAAGCAAAATAGAACATTAAACGTAGTGATTTTACTTGTGAATTCGGAAAAAAATCCTTTTGTATCCATTTTGAAGCTCAATTTGAAGCATGGAACACCAACAAACATTGATTAAAAGTGTTAAAGTGATTACAGTGTTCAGAAATAGTGTTAGATACCAAGTTGAGTTATCCCTCTTTACCAATTTAAAAAAAAATACACCTCTTAACGCGCAAAATTTTGAACTGTGATGCTTTTACTACCCCCACCCCCTTCCCATTTGTCAGAAAAGAGTGCATATTATCTTCCAAATAGAAAAGCAGGGTAGTCAGATGATCAAAAACTTAAGAAGAGAAAGAGGGAAGCAAAATAGAACATCCAACATAATGATTTAACTTGTGAATTATGAGAAAACTATTTTTTTTACCCATTTGTGAAGCTTAATTTGAAACTTGGAACACAGACAAACATATATTAAAAGTGTTAAAGTGATTACAGTGTTCAGAAATAGTGTTAGATACCAAGTTGAGTTATCCCTCTTTACCACTGTTAAAAGAAATACACCTCTTGTCGCGCAAAATCTTGAATTGTGATACTTTTACTTCCCCCACCCCCTACCCATTTTTTCAGAAAAGAGTGCATAATTATTATCTACCAAATAGAAAAGCAGGGTAGTCAGATGATCAAAAAATTCAGAACAGAAATAGGGAAGCAAAATAGAACATCCAACATAGTGATTTAACTGGTGAATTCTAAAAAAAACCCACTTTTTTACTCATTTTATTAGCTTAATTTAAAGCTTGGAACTGAAGACAGAAAAAAAAATTAAAAGTGCTAAAGTGGTTACAGTGTTCAGAAATAGTGTTTGATACCAAGTTGAGTTATCCCTCTTCATCACAGTTATAAAAAAAACACCTCTTGTCGCGCAAAATCTTGAACTGTGATGCTTTTACTACCCCCACCCCCTACCCATTTTTCAGAAAAGAGTGCATATTATCTTTCAAATAGAAAAGCAGGGTAGTCAGATGATCAAAAACTTAAAGAAGAGAAAGAGGGAAGCAAAATAGAACATCCAACATAATGATTTAACTTGTGAATTATTAAAAAAACATTTTTTTTACCCATTTTTGAAGCTTAATTTGAAACTTGGAACACAGACAAACATAAATCAAAAGTGTTAAAGTGATAACAGTGTTCAGAAATAGTGTTTGATACCAAGTTGAGTTATCCCTCTTTACCAATTAAAACAAAATACACCTCTTAACGTGCACAATTTTGAACTGTGATGCTTTTACTACCCCCACCCCCTTCCCATTTGTCAGAAAAGAGTGCATATTATCTTCCAAAAAGAAAAGCAGGGTAGTCAGATGATCAAAAACTTAAGAAGAGAAAGAGGGAAGCAAAATAGAACATCCAACATAATGATTTAACTTGTGAATTATGAGAAAACTATTTTTTTTTTACCCATTTTTGAAGCTTAATTTAAAACTTGGAACACAAACAAACATAAATTAAAAGTGTTAAAGTGATTACAGTGTTCAGAAATAGTGTTAGATACCAAGTTGAGTTATCCCTCTTTACCACTGTTAAAAGAAATACACCTCTTGTCGGCCAAAATCTTGAACTGTGATACCTTTACTTCCCCCACCCCCTACCCATTTTTTCAGAAAAGAGTGCATATTATCTACCAAATAGAAAAGCAGGGTAGTCAGATGATCAAAAACTGAAGAACAGAAATAGGGAAGCAAAATAGAACATCCAACATAGTGATTTAACTGGTGAATTCTGAAAAAACCCACTTTTTTACTCATTTTATTAGCTGAATTTTAAAGCTTGGAAGACAGAGAGAAAAAAAATGAAAGTGCTAAAGTGGTTACAGTGTTCAGAAATAGTATTTGGTACCAAGTTGAGTTATCCCTCTTCATCACAGTAAAAAGAAACACACCTCTTGTCGCGCAAAATCTTGAACTGTGATGCTTTTACTACCCCCACCCCCTACCCATTTTTCAGAAAAGAGTGCATATTATCTTTCAAATAGAAAAGCAGGGTAGTCAGATGATCAAAAACTTAAAGAAGAGAAAGAGGGAAGCAAAATAGAACATCCAACATAATGATTTAACTTGTGAATTATTAAAAAACCATTTTTTTAACCCATTTTTGAAGCTTAATTTGAAACTTGGAACACAGACAAACATAAATTAAAAGTGTTAAAGTGATTACAGTGTTCAGAAATAGTGTTAGATACCAAGTTGAGTTATCCCTCTTTACCAATTTAAAAAAAAAAACCTCTTAACGCGCAAAATTTTGAACTGTGTTGCTTTTACTACCCCCACCCCCTTACCATTTTTCAGAAAAGAGTGCATATTATCTTCCAAATAGAAAAGCAGGGTAGTCAGATGATCAAAAACTTAAGAAGAGAAAGAGGGAAGCAAAATAGAACATCCAACATAATGATTTAACTTGTGAATTATGAGAAAACTATTTTTTTACCCATTTTTGAAGCTTAATTTAAAACTTGGAACACAAACAAACATAAATTAAAAGTGTTAAAGTGATTACAGTGTTCAGAAATAGTGTTAGATACCAAGTTGAGTTATCCCTCTTTACTACTGTTAAAAGAAATACACCTCTTGTCGGCCAAAATCTTGAACTGTGATACTTTTATTTCCCCCACCCCCTACCCATTTTTTCAGAAAAGAGTGCATATTATCTACCAAATAGAAAAGCAGGGTAGTCAGATGATCAAAAACTGAAGAACAGAAATAGGGAAGCAAAATAGAACATCCAACATAGTGATTTAACTGGTGAATTCTGAAAAAAAACCCACTTTTTTACTCATTTTATTAGCCTAATTTTAAAGCTTGGAAGACAGAGAGAAAAAAAATGAAAGTGCTAAAGTGGTTACAGTGTTCAGAAATAGTGTTTGGTACCAAGTTGAGTTATCCCTCTTCATCACAGTTAAAAGAAACACACATCTTGTTGCGCAAAATCTTGAACTGTGATGCTTTTACTACCCCCACCCCCTACCCATTTTTCAGAAAAGAGTGCATATTATCTTCCAAATAGAAAAGCAAGGTAGTCAGGTGATCAAAAAATTCAGAACAGAAATAGGGAAGCAAAAAACAACATCCAACAGAGTGATTTAACTGGTGAATTCAGAAAACACACACTGTTTTACTCATTTTATTAGCTGAATTTAAAGCTTGGAAGACAGAACAAATAAATTAAAAGTGCTAAAGTGGTTACAGTGTTCAGAACTAGTGTTAGATACCAAGTTGAGTTATCCCTCTTCATCAAAGTTAAAAGAAACACACCTCTTGTCGCACAAAATTTTATACTGTGATGCTTTTACTACCCCCACCCCCTACCCATTTTTCAGAAAAGAGTGCATATTATCTTCCAAATAGAAAAGCAAGGTAATCAGATGATCAAAAACTTAAGAAGATAAATAGGGAAGCAAAATAGAATATCCAAAATAGTGATTTAACTGTAGATTTCAGAAGAAAAAAACCCTTTTTTTTAATCATTTTTGAAGCTGAATTAGAAGTTTGGAAGACAGAAAAAAAAAAGAAAAAAAAGTGCTAAAGTGGTTTACAGTGTTCAGAAATAGTGTTAGATACCAAGTTGAGTTTTTGCTCTTTATAAAAGAAACACACCTCTTGTCGCGCAAAATCTTGAACTGTGATCCTTTTACTACCCCCGCCCTCTACCCATTTGAACAGAAAAGAGTGCATAATTTAATTATTTGTATTCTCTTCCAATTAGAAAAATAAGTAAAAGCAACTGGACATTTTTAAAATACATCTTTTCTGTCAGTCCAAGGATTGCTTAGTCCATTAAAAACAAACAGACTAGGATTTAACGCACCCATTTTAAGAAAAAGTTAACATGATAATTGATATAATTATCAGACTTTTTTTATGCAATTACTACTGAAGATTCCAGACCAGGTAAAACAATCATTTTATATCCTTTGTCACATTTTTTTATTTTTTATAAATCTATCTATAGCGAGTCTTGTCTCTTTGTGTCATTTAGTTATTTTCAAGAATTCTATCCTGGCAACAACAACAACAAAAACACCTACCTACCTACCCTATTTTTTTTAGCCATGTTAATAGAAACAGACAATTTATTTGTTTTGGCCTAAAGATCTTGAAACATTTGTTTTAATAGAGAAATAACAAGTACAGCCATTAGCTGTGTCACTCGAATTTCTTTGTCAGGCTGAAACTTAGCTGTTGCGTTGGTGTCTGCTGTGTGTATCTGGGTCCAAAGCAACTTTCACATTCTCATCTACACACTCACGTTACACAAGTATTTGTTTGTTTGTTTGTTTATTTGTTGCTTAACGTCCAGCCGACTACGCAGAGCCATATCAGGACGAGGAAGGGGGGGATGAAGGGGGCCACTTGTCAAGCGATTCCTGTTTACAAATGCACTAACCCATTACTTGTGTCCCAGCAGGCTTTAGTAAAACTAAATTAATTACACAAGTATATATATATATATATATATATATATATACAATTCCACCCACAGAGGCGTTCGGGGATGGCGGTCTCGCACTCGGGCGAATCACACCACAAAATACAAAGTATAACGTACACAGATTTTACTATTGAACCAAAAAGCAAATTAAATCATGAATAAATCAATCAAGCAAAACTTCCACACAATGACACACTCACTCTCGGTTCACACTGAGCTCTGGACGTGCACACTTGGCAGCACGTATACCGTTCCGGCACCGTTTGTCTTCCTGCAAGTCCAGCATAGGCACACGATTGTCCAAGAATCACAATAATCCTCGTGAATGTCACAGCAGGCATAGTAGAAAAGTCCAAAAGGGTGCGTTGATGGTGGTAATCCGGTGTACACACACACACACACACACACACACACACACACTCCGGTTTGGTAAGTTACCTGATAAATAATGTAGCCTGTGGATTTAACGGGGAGACTGGTCAGACAGGAAGAGCATTTCACATTTCCGATGTTCAGCGATAAACTTGTTTTCTTCGAGAGTTCGATCTTCGTGCGATTCTGGCGCGTTGTCACCAAGAACGTAAAAAAAAACCCCAGGATATCATCATGATGCCTCTCTACAAAAACCAGGCAGTCTAGGAACTCTTCATCTAAAGTCAGTCAGTATTAGCCCCTCAACACAATCCTCATCTTGTCCCATAGTGATTTCTGCCGCCAAAGAACGTGTGGTTCTTAACTCACAAGACGGATTTGTCGTCTTCCATTGCGAAATTCAGATCTACCCCAACTACGTGCATTGATCTGAGCAATAAAATGTAGATGCGATAATCTGCAAACATCTCTTCAACACAATCTACATCTTGTCCCATCGTGATTTCTGTCGGCAAAGAACATGTGGTTCTCAGCACACAAGACCGATTTGTCATCTTTCAGAAATTCAGATCTGCCCCAAGTACGTGCAATAAAATGTTTTTTTTTTCTCACTCTTTGGAATCTGCAACCCTCCACAATGTGACATAATGGTCAGCCAAAATGACCGTGGTCACAATATGGAAGAAGAAGAAGAAAAATCTTTTCGCGTGAACGCTGCCACGTTGTCATCAGTCCGATGTCTTTTATCCAGAGCAGGGATGAACACACTTTTTCATCAGTAGTTTGTTATGTTTATCCGCAGACTGCTTTCCATTACTTGTCGTCTGTTTTAGCTTGACTCGTGGGGTTCTTCAGCAAGGCAAAAAGTGCTTGTTTACTGACACGTTCTCACGCACGACATGTCGTAAATGCAAGTTCTAACGATTGTTTTTTATTGCACTGATAGAGAATGTCGATATTTGTAAACGTCTGCCATTTCCTAATGTTTATTTCATTATTTTGCATACGGATATGGCTAGTAAGTGGATAATCTGTTACGACACGAAACGCGTTCTAAATCCGGGAAGGGAGGCTACTCCAACGTAGAAGGGAGGCTACTCCAACGTACTTTCCAAAGTGTGCTCCAGCCTTAAGTGCGAAAAGCAGTAAAACAACAACTCTATTTTAATGCGACAATCATTTTGAATTGCCATTCGCGTTACGGAATGAACTTTACAAAAGCGTTTCATTTATGATTTAGAAGGGTAATCGGCACAGCCACTTTGAGCAGGAACTTGGCAGCTAAAGGGCCTAAGGAGACAAGAATGACGACCGAAGGCACACTTTTTCTTCGACCAACGACACGAACGACTTAATCACGCTCACGTTTGGAGCCCATTCAGTCAATAAATGTCACTAGAGTAATTCTTTGCATTAATAAGAGGGATTTCTATTGGGTAAAACGCAATAATGGCACTACAGCCTACAGCTTGTTGTTGATCCTAAACTTGCTTACTATATATTATATCCATAAATTATTGTTGAATAAAACACTGTTTAAACTAATCATGGCGCTGGATTGTGAGCTTTCAATTTGCAACGCTACAGTCCTCAGACAGCATCTCCACATATATTCTCTCGTTCAGTGTACGAGAGAATTGCAGATCACGACAAAACATTTTTTGCGACAGCCAGGCGTTTTGGGGTGTGTCAAGAAACTGCAACAACTGATCTTATGATAAACTGCGACAGTAGATTTTGCGACAATCTGTGACAGCGGGTTTTGACACAAACTGCGACAAATCATGCACAGAATGTTGGCAAATGACTGCGCACATTTGGTGGCTTGCATTTGTTCTGCAGATGGGGCTAGTTACAATGTCGCAAGAATGTCCTATTTGATATGTCGGTAACAATTAATAATGTTCTGTCAATACCGACAACACTGTACATATTGATGCTTTTATTGGTAACAATGATGGCGCATGATAACCTTTCTTCAAATTGATTGTAAGGGTACATTTGGTGGCTTACAGTGGGTCTTTGATTCTTGTTGCTTGTTGGGTCCAGCGGACCATATAGGCCAAATCAGGACCCTTACAGTGGGTCTGTGCAATGGTGCAATTTATGGTCTGTAGATGGTGCAATTTATGGTCTGTAGATGGTGCAATTTATGGTCTGTAGATGGTGCAATTTATGGTCTGTAGATGGTGCAATTTATGGTCTGTAGATGGTGCAATTTATGGTCTGTAGATGGTGCAATTCATGGTCTGTAGATGGTGCAATTTATGGTCTGTAGATGGTGCAATTGATGGTCTGTAGATGGTGCAATTTACTGCCATAAAAAGGAGTGCTCATTGTTGATCTTTAGTACATGCACGTTGCTCTGTGAAAACACTGTACACACACCGGTGACACTGTGACGGTTCCCCTACGCTTTGTGTTCGGTGCCCTGACCCTTTGTGTTCGGTTCCCACTCGGTTCCCACACGCCAAAATTCGCGGACAAAACATCCATTTATGGTAGTATTACGCAATGTTGCTCTCCGAGAATGGTCTTGTTAGATCTGTGAGTGTTTACACTACATGCCTAGGTGCTGTTGGATTGAAGGTTTTTGATATTTTAGCCGTTATTAGGTAGAATGCCTTCCACTTTACTGCAAAACTGCATAATTCGTAGCATCGGCAAGAAATATCCTACCAAAAAATGCCTGCTTGGAACTGTCCGTGGTCCAGCAAAAAGTTCAACATGTCTGTAGCAGACAGCCCAAGTTTCAAGATTGTAGGGCCATCCAAACAGCCGTAATAATAAAAACAACAAAAGTAGTTAGTGAAATTGGCTGTGTTCGGTCCCCCCACACTTTTGTGACGTAGGCGTGACGGTTCCCATAATTCATTGTGTCGGTCCCCACTTTCTGTGTCGGACCCCACTTTCGACCTAATTTCTCTGTGACGGACCCCACAACCAGCCTATTTTGTGTCGGTCCCCACACCTTCTTGGATTTATGACTTGCCGGTTACTTGTATCATTGTATTCATTGAATCTAATTGTCTCGGAGTTATTTTTCAGCAAAAACCGGCAAGGCAGCACCTTTTGTGATACCAAGTAAGTCAGATGGCATCAGTATGTGTGTGTGTGTGTGTGTGTGTGTGTGTGTGTGTGTGTGAGAGAGAGAGAGAGAGAGAGAGAGAGAGAGAGAGAGAGAGAGAGAGAGAGAGAGAGAGTGAGAGAGAGAGAGAGAGAGATTGACACCTTTCCAGATCACTC
This sequence comes from Littorina saxatilis, assembly GCF_037325665.1. Classification (NCBI taxonomy): domain Eukaryota; kingdom Metazoa; phylum Mollusca; class Gastropoda; order Littorinimorpha; family Littorinidae; genus Littorina; species Littorina saxatilis. The sequence continues at coordinate 43,102,586 of NC_090254.1, read as the reverse complement.
CGGTTATGCGACACTACCGCGAGCGTCACTACCGCGTGTCACACTACCGCGAGTACGACACTACCGCGTGTAACACTACCGCGTGTCACACTACCGCGAGTACGACACTACCGCGAGTATAACACTGCCGCGTGTCACACTACCGCGCGTACCACAACCGCGAGTACCATAACCGTAGAGAGAACGCATGCAAACTTACTTCTTGTGAGTTTGTGTTCTAACTTTGATTGGAAGCAACCACAGAGGAAGCAACCCATTCTATATATGTATTCTGATAGTGTGTTCTGATCGTTTTGAGTTCTTGGTTAGCATGACAAACATTGAATTAGTGTTCAGAGAACAGACCAGGCCTTTTTGTTTTATATTTCAAGGAAACATTTCAACCTTTGCCTTCAGCCATGGAAGTCATAAAATGACACGCGGTAATGTTATACTCGCGGTAGTGTGACACGCGGTAGTGTTATACTCGCGGTAGTGTCGTACTCGCGGTAGTGTCGTACTCGCGGTAAGTTCTGTTTCCGTACCCGCGACAGCGGCAGCGACTCGACAAAAGAAAACGCGCGCAAACGCGTGACGTGTTTCCGTACTTGCGTTTTAAACATGCGGTAAAATCTGTAAACTCCCGCGTTGCCGCGCGACAACGCGAAAACATCGCTCCAGGACCCTTTCAAAAAAATCGCGTAGCTTGCCGCTTGTCGCGCCGCTAACGCGTCGCGCGTGTTGAAACACTCCTGGTCATTTTCTATGTGCTTGATTTTCGTCGCGCCGCTGGAAAAACGCTGTCGCGGGTACGGAAACACAACTCTCTCTCTCTCTCTCTCTCTCTCTCTCTCTCTCTCTCTCTCTCTCTCTCTCTCTCTCTCTCTCTCTCTCTCTCTCTCTCTCTCTCTCTCTCTCTCACACACACACACACACACACACACACACATACTGATGTCATCTGACTTACTTGGTATCACAAAAGGTGCTGCCTTGCCGGTTTTTGCTGAAAAATAAATCCGAGACAATTAGATTCAATGAATACAATGATACAAGTAACCGGCAAGTCATAAATCCAAGAAGGTGTGGGGACCGACACAAAATAGGCTGGTTGTGGGGTCCGTCACAGAGAAATTAGGTCGAAAGTGGGGTCCGACACAGAAAGTGGGGACCGACACAATGAATTATGGGAAACGTCACGCCTACGTCACAAAAGTGTGGGGGGACCGAACACAGCCAATTTCACTGACTACTTTTGTTGTTTTTATTATTACGGCTGTTTGGATGGCCCTACAATCTTGAAACTTGGGCTGTCTGCTACAGACATGTTGAACTTTTTGCTGGACCACGGACAGTTCCAAGCAGGCATTTTTTGGTAGGATATTTCTTGCCGATGCTACGAATTATGCAGTTTTGCAGTAAAGTGGAAGGCATTCTACCTAATAACGGCTAAAATATCAAAAACCTTCAATCCAACAGCACCTAGGCATGTAGTGTAAACACTCACAGATCTAACAAGACCATTCTCGGAGAGCAACATTGCGTAATACTACCATAAATGGATGTTTTGTCCGCGAATTTTGGCGTGTGGGAACCGAGTGGGAACCGAACACAAAGGGTCAGGGCACCGAACACAAAGCGTAGGGGAACCGTCACAGTGTCACCGGTGTGGTACATGTTGGTGCTGTTTGTGTTAGCTATTAGGGCTCATGATAACCTGATACAAACTGACTGTAAGGGTAAATTTGGTGGCTTACAGTGGGTCTGTAGACAGGGCAATTGGTTGCTATGAAATGTGTTAGCAACTTGTTCCTGTTGTAGGGGAAAAGATCCTAATATGGACCGGCTCCTAATATGGACCACCTCCTGTTCTGATAAACTAACGGCGCTAGAGCGTTCAAAACAATTTAATTCGCTTTATTCATAGTGAACGACGAAGAAGAAGAAGAAGCTTTATTCACCCTCTCTGGATAAGTTGCACATGTCAAAACAGTTGCAGAAACACAAACCTCAAAACTGTTAGGCTTTTTCGCTTTTTTTCACTTTTGGCAGCCTTCACTCTAAATTTGCCGCCTAAACCGGACTCGTTTCTGTCCACAGCCAAAGCTTTCATAACACAAAAATGGCTATATATGCCAGCTAAGACAGTATTTGTTACATTTTAACAGTGTGTACCCCGAGTTTCTACTGCAAACAAAAAATAATAGCAAAACCTCAAAGTATGTGTGAGTCCCCTAATATGGACCACCTTCAACAAATCGAAGAAAATAAAAACTAAAGGCAATGTTAATTAATTGATTAAGAAGCTTGCTGAAAATAACCTATAACTAGCCCTCGAGATTTCAACAAAATATAACAAATAGTCTTTTTTTTTTTGGAAGTTGATAATTTCACTTATTTTCACTCTGTTTTTGATAAGCTTCTTCAGTTTCCTGGTGTGCTTCAAATAGTGCTCTCATCAACCCGAAACAGCTAAATCTAAAGCATATTTGAATTAGTCTGACTTGCACACTAAGTTGTATCATGTTATTTTGAAGTATAGGGGGCTTTTTACAGTGATTCCTGAAGGCCGCTTCACTGGTCCATATTGGGCGCCCAGGCTCCTAATATGGACCATTTGTGATTTTTTCTGTATATAATTTTTGCTAAAGGTCTATCAAAGCTATTTCACTCTAATTAGGCCTAACTGTTAAACTAAGAGAGAAGGACTACCAACCACAAAATGAAACTTCTTCGCAAGAAAACAAGCTAGTTATCAGCAATAAACAAAAAATGGTCCATATTAGGGGCCCTTCCCCTACATACAATTTGATGGCGTTTACCGCCAGTGATGTAAAGAGAGGGGAAACTTGGTCCCCAGTGTGTAAACCAATTTTTAACGATTTTGTTATGTTTCTAATGTTGCATTTAACCTGCTGCCAGGTGGTCGAAAAGCAGCTATTATTTTCTGTGTGAAGGCGGGTGTGATATAACATGGGGGCAATATTTCATTTAGCCGACCCGGGTACTCTCACAATTTCTGGTACTTCATAATAATATGTTTCCTACATGATGATTATGTATCAGAACAGTTGGGTTTAAACATTATGCATTTTTGATTGGTGATATGTATACACATGTTTGGTTTACTCAAAAGTGCAGTCGCTGAGTAGAACTAGCGACAACATCATCAATCACAGTGTTGGCTTTGTTTCATAGCATGATTGTGTGAAGCGCATCTCTCCCATGGGTTGCTGGCACAAACAATTTCGGAACATAAATGGATTGATGGGAAACCATAAAAAGGCAAATATTTCATTATTTCCAACCCCAACAACAATAAATAGCAAGTTAAATGAAGAGGATTTTTTTTTATCATGAAAAATTGAAGTAATAACATTTTATCATCAGATGTTTTGTTTCTATGCTAAAAATAAAATGATTATTTCCGGTTTTATTTGGGGTAGGGGGAACGATGGTGAGGTCGGCTTTTTCATCGACAGACTCAACTAGAGTTATTAAGGGATGGAAATATATCACTGAACAGGATATTAGTGCATGTTGCATTTGTCTCAGTCGGCCATCAACAATTGTGTGTGTGTGTGTGTGTGTGTGTGTGTGTGTGTGTGTGTGTGTGTGTATGTGTGTGTGCGTGCGTATATGTCTGTGTGTGTGTGCGCATATGTGTATGTGTGTGTGTGTGTGTGTGTGAGTGTGTATGTGTGTGTGTGTGTGTGTGTGTGTGTGTGTGTGTGTGTGTGTGTGTGTGTGTGTGTGTGTGTGTGTATGTGTGTGTGTGAGTGTGTTTGTTGTATTGAGTTCGAACGTGATTGCAGGCATGCGGCGCGCGTGTGTGTGCGAGTCGACTTTTCTTTTCCTTTGTATTATATTGACATACATGTAGGCCTACATTTCAATGTTCTATCATGCATTATGTATTCGTATAGGTAATGTTGTAATTAGTAATACTGTATGATTGTGATTGACAATTGTCCTTTTATTGTCTTTATTTTTATGTCTTAGTTTAGCAGGGACAGATTGTAAGACTAGGCGTGAGCCTAAAATCTCCATCCTTGAGTAATAAAGTTCGTTCGTTCGTTCTCTCTCTCTCTCTCTCTCTCTCTCTCTCTCTCTCTCTCTCTCTCTCTCTCTCTCTCTCTCTCTCTCTCTCTCTCTCTCTCTCACTTTACAGTCAACTTTGGCACTGACATTTTCGGTAAAAATCAATTGCTGAATTATAAGGATGGCTTTCAAGAAACAAAGAGAGTGAAACCTATACACACCCAATAACGGAGAGTATAATAAGGTCCTGCTTCAACCAAGAAGGCTATGCTCTTGCTAGACGGCGAAGAACCGGAGCCCGAGAATAGCTTCGGACAAGTTGTATAAATGTCATTTTTATTCGACCTTTGTCGTTTATCCAAAATATATCCCCCGGCTCTGTCATTAGTGCATCTCTGTGGCATTATAAACTCAATAACCTTACTTGATTGTGTTTGTTTGTTTCATCTGTCATACTGTAGCTGGTTTGTTGATTTTGTTGCAAGCAAGTATTATGTTATTGTGTGTATGTGAGTGTTTACTTGGCTCATAGTACTAAGTGGTCACGTACTAATTTTGGGTGTTACGAATGGGTTATTGAGATCATTGCCTGAGGGTGTACGTCTGTGTGTGTGTGTGTGTGTGTGTGTGTGTGTGTGTGTGTGTGTGTGTGTGTGTGTGTGTGTATGTGTGTGTGTGTGTGTGTGTGTATGTCAATTTGTGTGTGTGTGTGAGAGAGAGAGAGAGAGAGAGAGAGAGAGAGAGAGAGAGAGAGAGAGAGAGAGAGAGAGAGAGAGAGGTTCCTACTGATACGAGTAGACATGTATCTCTCTCTCTCTCTCTCTCTCTCTCTCTCTCTCTCTCTCTCTCTCTCTCTCTCTCTCTCTCTCTCTCTCTCTCTCTCTCTCTTTTCTCCGTGTCTGTGTAATGCATGCCTGTATAATAACACCACTAACATTCTCCACACACGAAATGGAAATAATTAACAACTTCAACTAATACTAATTAAAATGAACCTTTATAATACTCGAACAATCTGTGCACAAACGCGCTGTACATAACAAAATAAAAGTAGCAACACAACCAGATGAAAATCAGAGACAGAGACTGAGAGAGACTGACGGAGGCAGATCAAGCAACTCGACTAGCCAATTGTGTCAGTGACCGAGACAAACTAATAGCGTCATGTGACGTCACTGTCAGAACTGCAATACGTAAACTTTGCGTCATCACGTAAGGTCTTTCGTCAACCTCGCTTTCCGAAAGTCAGCTTTCTCTGACAGGCGAAAGAGCTCGCCTGTTTTTCTCCCGTGATCAAACTTCAGTTTATAACACTGCTCGGCTTCTAACTCTCAAAATGGATCTTCTCTGGTTAACTCCACGCTGTTGTTGACCCTCTGGGTTTAGCATTGTTCAAATCCAGCGAAACATACCCAAAAAAACGAGACCAAAAAAAAAAAGAACAGAAGAAATACTCAACACAAGATGAACAAAAAAGCCACATTTTTGAACAAGTTTCAGTCACTGTTGCTTGCTCAGATAGAAAATGCCAGAGCCAGGAAAGCCGAAGACGAGATGGCCATGTCTGAGAACAAGAGAGAAAATCATTGCGACAATGTCGCTTTGTTGCTTCATCCTAAACCGAAGAAGCCGCGCCATGTACAACAACAATCGGCCGGATCCACTCATGTTATTCACAAAGGCGCAGACGGTAAGTTTTCAGGTAGGCGCTTTTGTCTGTTGGCTTTTGTTTGGCTGTTACCTAATTCTTCTGTTGAAGGTTACATAGCTCCGCAGGATAAGTAAGTTGACCAAAGTCCTGATTACTGAGCGTTCATGTTGCCTTGCTGTCTGCGTGTGGTTAAACCGGTCCCAAGAAGTAATTGTGTAGCACGTGTTTCTGTCCATAAACTGTCTTTCTTTTCTTAACTTTAGCTCAGTTTTATTTTTTGATCATGTGATACATTTTGTGTGTGATTTAATGTGTTGTGAAAAGGATGCCACGGCGTGTAATTGTAAAATGAATATATTAGCACAATTGATAGTATTGATGGAGATTCACAAAGATCACAAACATGCGCACGCAGGTGAAACACACACACACACACACGTTCGTAAACAGAGAGAAAGAGAGATAGTTACACACACACACACACACACACACACACACACTGACACACACACACACGCACGCACGCACGCACGCACGCAGGCGCACACACACACACACACACGCACGCACACACACAAACGTATATGTAAGTAGAAGTCGATCGTCATTAAACCATTCAAATAGTTTTTAGCAATCTAACCATGCTTCGTCCAACAGAAAATGGCGAACAACTTCCAAGCTCTTCCAAGACCAAGTCCAACTCGAAAGGCACTACTTCTGGAAACGAACGGCATTCAAAATCATTGAAACAAATCACTGAATCACCACAGAAAAACAGCGAAGATGTGTTCTTGTCCCTTTCTCCTTACCATCGAAAAAGGAAAGCCCAGAGTACTGCACCAATCCGAGAGGGAGATGGTGACCTAGCCTCAAATTCTCCGCAGAAAATATTCATCGTTTCCGCAACAGAATTCGCTCAACAGCAAGCTACAACAGCAGATAACGACAAGGAAGACCTCTGGAGTCCTCAGGCTGACAGGATTGGTGTTTCTCAGGTAGCAGGGGGGTCCGAAGAGGCAAGGGACCACGGGGGAACATTTTCTTGGAACAGAGATGACGCAGAGGCAGACAGCAACGACAATGGTGACGATGACGAAGAAGAAGAAGAAGAGGAAGAAGAAGAAGAGCAACAACAACTACACCTAGGCTTAGCCGCTTGGGTTGCGGGAAACAAAAACAATATGGCGCTAACATCAGACGATGAAAGCAGCGGATGTGGCGATCTTGCAATGAGTTCAACAGCAGGATGCCAAGCTGGGGGTACGGAGGTGGAATTTGAACTACAAACCAAGGAAAACTTTCGCATCGTGCAAAGCGGGGGACAGTGTCGGATAATGATAACCAAAAAGCAGCATCAGATATCCCAGCGAAAGAAAAAGTCGCGCGTGACGCAGTTGAAGAAAGATTGTCAGGTTATGGAAGCCACGGAAGATTGTCAGGTTATGGAAACCACGGAAGATTGTCAGGTTGTGCAAACTACACAAGAATTTCAGATAACGCAGACCCAACAATATTGTCAGATCACACAAGACAAGAAATATGATCAGATTATGCAAGGCACGGAAGCTTCTCAGATAAACAGAATCATGGAAGATCATCCAATTACACATGCCGAGGACGCTTGTCAGATAACGCAAGGTAGGGACAGTCGTCGGATTACACAAGCTAAGGAAACTCGTCAGATACTGCAAGATACGAAAAGTCGTCCGATCACACAAGCCAAGAAAAAGCGTCTTGGAATGGGAGTCGCGGAAGGGCATCAGATAATGCAAGCAAAGAAAACTAGGGAAGATTGTCATATGACGCAAGTCAAAGGAACGCGACAAATAACCGGAGTCTGTGAAAAGCGTCACATTACGCAAATAAAAGACGATCGTCAGATAACGGCATTCGGGGAATGGCGTCAGATTACGCAAGCAAACGAAGATCGTCAGATAACGGCATTCGGGGAATGGCGTCAGATTACGCAGCCCAACGAAGAGCGTCAGATAACAGCATTACCGGGAGAGCGTCAAAGTAAGCAGGCCAACGAAGAGCGTCAGATAACGGCATTACCGGGAGAGCGTCAAAGTAAGCAGGCCAAAGAAGAGCGTCAGATAACGGCATTACCGGGAGAGCGTCAAAGTACGCATGCCAAAGTAGAGCGTCAGATAACGGTATTACCGGGAGAGCGTCAAAGTACGCATGCCAAAGAAGAGCGTCAGATAACGACATTACCTGGAGAGCGTCAAAGTACGCAGGCCAAAGTAGAGCGTCAGATAACGGCATTACCGGGAGAGCGTCAAAGTACGCATGCCAAAGAAGAGCGTCAGATAACGGCATTACCGGGAGAGCGTCAAAGTACGCAGGCCAACGAAGAGCGTCAGATAACGGCATTACCGGGAGAGCGTCAAAGTAAGCAGGCCAAAGTAGAGCGTCAGATGACTGCATTCTGGGAAGAGCGTCAGATTACACAACCAAAGAAGAGTCTTCGGGATAAAAGAGCCAAGGAAGAACCTCAGGCAGTAACAACCGGGGAAGAAACCAAGGAAGAGCGTCAGATTACACTGACCCCAGAATTGCTTCAATTTGTTGACACCATCGGAGAGTATAAAATACAGCAAGCGAAAGAAGAAGGTAGTACTATACAGAAGATGGAAAAGCACCACCAGAAGCAGTTAAATGAAGGATGTCTCACTCCACAAGCGACGAAAAAGTCCGAGATCACGAAAGTCCTAGGAAAACGTGAAATTGCACAATCCGAAAAAAGCCTTCGAGCAATTCTCAGTCTGGTGACAGCACAGAAGTGTCGAGCCATGGGCTTCAAGAGGGAAAGCCAGAAACTCGAGTTAGCTGTCCCTGCCAGAGTAACCAAGAGCAACAATGGTGGAGAAGTCCGCTGCAGAAAGAAGCAGAGGGCCCTGACTTCAGGCGAGCGTGTGTGGACGAGTGCCTGCGAGGACTATGATTATGACTGCGATATTCTTTATCGTGTCCTTGACCCGCTGAAAACAACCTACGGTCAGAAGCAGCCCCTCTCCCTTCTGGAAGAACTTCGGATGGCTGAGCAACAAGAAAAAGACAAAAGAGAAAAGGCGCGTCCCCAGGCACAAAAACGTGATGACAAAGAGCAATACAAGCTTGACGATGGCTGTAGTTGGTACGCTGAGGATGGCAAATACGTGGTACAAGTAGATGACCTCTTCGGCAACCAGTCCAATGCCCCCCTCGGAACAGCGTATCGCCAGAACCAGCCTCCTTCCCTTCCACAAGAACTTCAGATGGCTGATCAACAAGGAAAAGTAACGGCAAGGCTTCAAGCCCAAACACATGATGATTTGGAGCCTGACGCACAAAGGTCAGACACGTTTGATGAATGCTGTAGTTTGAACGCAGAAGGTAAACGTGTGGTAGAATTAGACGACCTTTGCGAACACCAGTCGCTCGAAAATGAGGGAGTGCTTGCAGACAGCATCAGGAATATGGAGGTAAAAGTTGAAGCAGCAGACCAGTCTCTAAATATAATGATCTCTCGAGATGATACCAAAAGTGTCAACGTTGATACTCCAGCAAGAAATAGTTTCTTACAACCTGCGTCGTTATCGTTTGACCCAAATGGCCTTCTCGGTGGAGATGTACGAATGGCAGGTGCAAACAACTGTAACAAGACTTTGGAGAGTTCAGTTGGCGCTGGTTTTGATACTTCAGGGTATGGAGACGGCTGCAGTGAAAAAGATGAGCTACGAACCAGAGGTTGTTCTAACAATGCACAGCGAGCAATCTCTGCAACGGACTTTATGCCATATGAAAGCGTCGAACGCTACAATGAAAACAAACTACGTTTCTTCAAAACAAACTCACCTCCAACCATTGCTGAAACTTTCAAAGGCAGTAAAAGGTATACACATGATCAATTTTCGCTGCCTAGTAAACTAAAGCCAAACATGTTCAATGTGCAACACGTTCTTAGGCGTAGTCTAAGTGACACCAGCCTCCGTTTCTGTTTGGACGAAGTGCTGGGCATACACATGGATACGGCTTTAGACAGAAGTTGCATAGCCTCAGCAACAGCAGAACAATGGACAGAAGATGTGAACACAATCCACCTCAGCTGTCTTCCTGCCGCCCAAGGAGTTTTCAAAGAAGATTGCAGGAGCATGACAACTGAGTCTGAGCAGCTACGATCTGAACTTTTCAAAGATGCTGTGCCCTCCGGGGACAGTGGTGAGAAAGCAGCCGGGGTCTCGAAAATGGATTCCTTTGGCAAAAACACCGAGTTGACAGACCCCTTCAGAGACACGTCCAACACAGAGGCTTCTCGCATGGAAGAACACATGCTCCGATGCTTTCTCACTCTCAACAACAACAGTCTGCCGAATGACGGAGTAAAAGGTAGTTCTGCTCAAAAGCTGCCAGGCTCCACACCTGGGGTTTTCCTAGGCCCTAATGCCGATGAAGACTATCTCCTTCAATACAGCTACACACGACGGAAAAAACCGATAATCAGAGGACGATTCCCTCAGGCGCTCATGCCTGGCAGTCATAAAAGCAAGAGCCGAGCGGACGGCCCGTCTGAATCCGCCATCGCCAAAGTCAAAGTTGGCAGTCATCCGCATGACTGTAAGTGCCTGGACTATGACTGCCTGCGCAAGCGCGGAGAGATGCTGCACGACCACGTGATGAAGAACGTGAACGTGCTGAAGCAGTTCGCTGTGAAGAAACAGCACAGATGGCCCAACTGTTCTGTGCAGATTCAGGAGGCGGTTGGCCACAAAGCTAGAGAGCTGATCCGGCACCAGAGGGGCTCGCTGAGAAGGCCCAGCCATCTCTCCCCTTCGTGTCTCTACACAAGATCTGTTAGCACCTCATCGCGGTCCTCAACAGTGACGAGGTTGAGATCTGATTCCACCTCACCAGTGAGACAGATGGTGCAGTCAACCTCTCAACCCCAGCAGACCTCTCAGAGCACACCAAGCCTGAGAAAACAGCGTCTATCTCACGACGGAAGTAACACATTTCCTCAAGACACTCCTAATGCCTCAACGCAGGACGGAATGTCGTCCGTGAAAAGCAAGACTGCTAGGGCCACAAGGCCGAAAAGCGCTGTCGGCAGGCACAGCACAACAACTTCCCAAACAGCATTCGCAGGCGATCCAGGCAGAACCAAGTCGCCTGAAATAAGTTTAAACAAGGTAGAGACGTCTGAATCACAGCACTCTAAAACCAAACTTAAAACATCGTCCATAAGATCTGACCCAAAACTGGTGTCTCGGGTTTCGCCACCTGTTGTAGACTGCGGACGTGAAGACGCTTCCTCAACAGTAGTCATGAACTCCATAAACTCGATGGATATGAATATATCTCAACGAGACTTAATCACGGCCTTGCTGATGAGTGAATCTGGGACGGGATTTAGAAATAAATCAAGTGAGTTCGTGGCCGGAATAAGACCAAAACCATCTCACCAAGATTTCGGAATGAGCAGAGATCCCAGATTGGCCAAGTCGGATAAGATGGTGTCGGATGCCCTCAATCGTCTTGACTCGCTCCAACACGGCGGTTTGAAGAAAAGAGGCAAAGCTCAACTTCCGTGGTTCTGTGACCAAGAAATACTCACCCCGAAAAACACCTCATCATACTATGTAAGCGTGGAGACCCCACAATCTGACCCTCTGGCACCAAAGATCGGGTGCGCCACAAAAACACATGACTTCAGCCCAAAACTGATGACCTCGGAGACCACCTTCAACGTGGTGACGGGGGGAGAGCTGACCGTTACAAAGGAGGTAAGCCACCGAAGCTTCATTCCCATCTCAGACAGGACAACATCCTACTTCTACAGTATCTCTCAGGAGAAAAGTCCAATCATACTAAAAGACCTCCCTGCTGCAGACAGGCCGCAAGCTGAAGCTAATAACTCATCCAATTCCGGTGCTCACGACAAAGATGCAAGAAAGACAACCTGTCACAGAAGAGGGCTGCCTGAGACACAGGAATCGCTTTGTGACAACATGCCTCCCCATCAACTGACCTACGACACTGCTGCTGATATGGACAACAACGCCGCAGTCCCTGACAACAGGAAGCAGCGCGGCAAATCCCAGCTCACGGACAGCACAAGAAGTGACCAGACTGAATACTTCTCGCATGCACGCAGAGCGCATTTGAGCGCCTCCATTACTGCCAACACTGCTGCCGGGCCGGTCAAGTCTGTCACGGAGGTGAAAGAACTGTCAACGACGCATGGTCCGCGGCCCAAGAGCAAGATGACTTCCACTGCAACAAACAGAGCTGATTTATCTCGCTCACACCGGTCGCAAAGGATGATGAGGGACGCTGCGCTACGGAGCTCCGTGCCCGTTGTCATGGAAACCAGGATGACTGTGGACGGTCCTGAGGGACGCCTGCTGACGTCAGTCTCACAAACGTCAGCACGGTCAGAAAACAAGAAGCCGAAGAGCCAAGTGTTTGAGCTTTCCCTCACTGTGAGTCCCCGCACCAGAGCAACTCAGCAGAGGAGAAGGCTAACCTCGAGGTCCTGGTCGCCTACGGCCAGCACTTCCTCCAAGACCTCACGCGGTTTTGTTCACAACAGTGTCTGCAGCTGTCACAGCTCCAGCTCCCCTAGTCCCCGCAGGAGGACAATACGTTCAAACTTCTCCAGTCCGGGTGGAAGGTCTACCGCTTCTGACCAGTCCACTCCCTTCAGGCGGACACACATAAGCCCCTATCACAGCCCCATTTGGGAGATGCTGGGAATACGTCCACCTCCTACAGTTTCCAGAAGATCGACAGACGTTAGCCCCGCGGCATTAAAGCAGTCAAAAACCACCAGCTCTAAGAGGGAGACGCGTGCTGGTTCTCGGTATGATAGCAGAAATCGATCGCCTTCAGCAAGTCAAAAGACGAGAACTCTCGGTAGCTCTGATTACGGTTCACAAACATCCACAAAGAAAACACCTTTTACAAGTTCAAGCAGGAAGGATCAGCTGAGTTCGGATCATGCTTCCTCCATCAGCAGAAAGCGATCGTCTCAGACAACTCCAAAGGAAGAGACTTATCCATCAGCAACAGCAAGTCACAGGGTAAAACCACGCATTGTTTCTGATTCTACTACACCTGTCAGCACTAGGCGACAATCTTCCGTAAGTCCGCCTTGGTACAGCGGTTTCCACCCTTCACACACAAGCGTCAAATCGGCACCTCCGCCAAGTCCAAAAAGGACTAGGCCTCCCCGTCTCTCTTCCCCACCTGCAAAGAGAGCGGCACCACCTTACATCTCTCCTGTTCGCCGCCCTGGTCCTACTGTTAAAAAGATTCTAAAATCGTCGAAAACGCTGTCATCGTCCACAGAAGTATCGTCTCGCCCCAGGCTTCACTCATCGGTGCCCGATGGCGCTTTCCATGACACTTTGTCAACACGTCCAACACCTCCAGCAGAGATGATGAGAATCACGGAATCTCCTACAAAGCAAGCGTCCAGGTCTTCAACAGTGAGCAGAGTCAGCAAAACCTCCAGGGAGTTCATCAGCAGCGCGCATTCTCCGCCAACTTCTCCACATACAAGTACGAGAAAAATAGTTTCCAGAACCTTCGAACAAACAGTGTCTTCTCCGTCCGGAACGTCCCCAAGCCCCGTTTCCTCTGCCGGTTCAGGTTTCCTGTCCAAGGCAAAGAGACAGGCAATACGTTCTACAGAGAACACCTTCCTCGACACGTCTCTGTCTTCCACGCAACCTTTGCACACTGCCTGCTTTGCCGATGACGCAGTTCCTGTCACCCCTCGTGACGTCACCCCTCGTCCCGTCACCCCTCGTTCCAGGACGACCTCAGTCGTGCCGTCGGTGACTCGCGTGGTGCCAGATGATTTGGCCTTGCCTTTCTGGGCGCAGGAGACTCCTGCAGATGACACTGGCTTTTTGTCCGTGATAGCCTCGTCCCTGAAAAAAGCAACGGATTATCTATGCACAGATAGTTTAACCAATGTGCTGGAGGAGGATGTGGACAGACTTTTTACACCCGCCGGTCACTATGCACGGAGTGACGTGCCCACCGATTCCTCCCCTCCTAGTAGCGCAAAACTTCGTCGGTCGTCGTCTTCTCTCTGCGAAGATGGATCGTCTACACGAGCCGTTCACCGCGTCTTATTTGAGGATGTGAATGCAGATTCCACTCCAGAAAGCCGGACCTCTCGCCTGACTTCAAAAGCGTCTCCAACCCGAGCCATGCAAAGCACCTTCCTTAAGGACGATAGAAAAATTTCCCGACAAGGCAGCGCTACTAAAACTGCACGCAGCGTTTCTCTACATTCAAAGCAATCTCCAACACGGCCCGTGCATAAATGCTTCTCTGGCGATGGGACAAACGTGTCCTATCGCACCAAAGCTGTGAGGCTTGATCGGACCTCTTCTCTAACTTCAAAGCAATCTCCAACCCGAGTCAAGGGTACCACCTTCTCTGACAATGAGACAGCAGATTCCCCTCGCTCGAGCGCTTCGAGGCTGGATTCCACATCTTTTATTGATTCTGAAACGCAACCCTTGTACCAAATCTTCTTCAGTGATGAAGATGAAAAAAAAACAAATCTCGCTTCACATCGTCACACCAGCGGTTTAGAACCTGAACCGGCCATGCAAAGCACCTTGGTTCAGAATACTACTGAAAGTCCCCAACGCGACAGCGCTTTTAAAACTGGTCGCAGCTTTTCTCCACCTTCAAAGCAATCTCCAACACGGCCCGTGCATAAATGCTTCTCTGACGATGGGACAAACATGTCCTATCGCCCCAACGCTTTGAGGCTTGATCGGACCTCTTCTCTACCTTCAAAGCAATCTCCAACACGGCCCGTGCATAAATGCTTTTCTGACGATGGGACAAACGCTTTGAGGCATGATCGGACCTCTTATCTAACTTCAAAGCAATCTCCAACCCGAGTCAAGCGTACCACTTTCTCTAACGATGTGACAGCAGATTTCTCTCGCTTGAGCGCTTCTAGACTGGATACCTCATCTGTACTTTATTCTGCAACGCAACCCTTGTACCAAATCTACTTCAGTGATGAAAATGAAAAAAACACGTTTCTCGCTTCACATCTTCACACTTGCGGTTTAAAACCTCAATGGACCATTGAATCCGAAACCTCAACGAAACCTCTACACCGTATCTACTTTCCTGATGAAAGGTCTCCGACCCCTTCTCCTGTTCCCAAAAAACCCCGCCCTGGCACTATAAAGCCTCCGACTATCATCCCCAAGGAGGCCAAACAGAAAACGTATGCCAAGGAGTGTACCTGCCATAACGGCAAAAAATCACATACACGCCGTCACGTGTCATCAAAGGCTAGGATTTCTAAAACCCGTTCCAAGTCTCCACCTCGGATGCTGTCTCCCTCTCATAAACCGTGCTCATGGGGCTTGGGTGCAACACCTGGTCGCAGTTCCCCCTCTCCCTCTCGGAGAAAGCGCTCAAAGGGTTGCCGTTCAAAGACTCGTCGCAGGTCCTCCTCTCCCTGTCTGAGACAGCCCTCAAAGGGTTGTGGTTCAAAGACTTGCCGTAGGTCCCCCTCTCCCCCTCTGAGACAGCCCTCAAAGGGTTGTGGTTCAAAGACTTGTCGTAGGTCCCCCTCTCCTTCTCCGAGACCGCCCTCAGTGGGTTGCGGTTCAGAAACTTGTCGCAGGTCCCCCTCTCCCTCAATGAGAGAAATATGTTCTACTTGTGGGGGTTCAAAACCTGGCCTTAGATCTCCGAGTACCCTTCTGAGAGACACGCGCTCAGCTGGAGGGATTGGCAGACCTTCACCTCCGTCGCTGAGAGACACCCGCTCAGTTGGTGGGACTCCAACAATTGGCAGCAGATCTGTGTCTTGGACATCGGCATCCTCGCTGAAAAGTGGGCGGGGGTCGTCTAGCGGTTCTTTTCGGCCCTGTTCACCAACATGCTCGCGCAGAAACTCCGCTGCCGATGTTGTGAGTTTTTTGTATGCTAACCCTCCAACTCTGTCTGTATGTCTGTCTGTCTGTCTCTGTCTGTCTCTGTCTCTCTCTGTCTCTCTCTCTCTCTCTCTCTCTCTCTCTCTCTGATCAGTCTTTACAGAATATATAGAGTCGATGTTAGACCTGGTTCTCAAGTATTTCGAATTTTCCAAGGGAAGGGAGATAACTCAAGTCAAAGTTATTTTTCAGCAAAAAGAGTGTTGATGGAAGATAACTCAAGTCAAAGTTATTTGTCAGCATAAGGAGTATGTTAATGGTAATGCTTTTTCACTGTTTCCAGCCTTTTAATCCAAATGTATGAGCTCACACTTTACTCAATTGATCAAACAAGGCTTACGCACATACTGCCCTCCTACCTGAACTTAAGTTCCCCATTCTGATATATTTTTTAGCAAGTTGCTTCAATATTTTCCTTTGGCTAAGAATTAATTTGATTTATTTATTTATTTATTTATTTTATTTTTTTTATTTATTTATTTATTTTTTTGGTAACTTATTCAGCCACACATACAAACATATTCTACATACATAAAAAGCAAATAAGCCTACAAAACCGCTCCAGTCCAACCACATTCCGCGTACACAATCATTACTTCCATCCCCATTTCGAAATATCGCAACAGGACCTCCAGATATATAACACGATCATATGTGTTCTCTGTTTGCATGTTTGTCCAGTGTCTTGTCCCCACATAAAGCATATTAACTCTACCTGTCCCAAGATAGGCCAAATGGTTCTAAGAGGACGTTAAAACTAATTATCATCATCATCACGCACATACACCACGACC